>NW_008673241.1:8369-60081 GCF_000695815.1 Acanthisitta chloris
TGTGTGTGTTTGTTGTTAGGCTCAAATTAAACAAACCAGGACATACAGCCTCATTTTCTGTAATATTTTAGAGTATGAAGCTCTTGGTGTGGGTATGGACACATTTAAATTGTGCAGTGTAGGTTCTGTGCTTCAAGAATTGATTTGCTGGTTCCAACTTGCCTGTATTTCATCTCGAGTTAGGAACTGGAGGAGATTCGTAATACTTTAATCTCTTAATACAAATAGGTAAGATTTTTTTGAAATTAACTGGAGGTGTCATGATCCAGCCAGATAGTAAAATAGGTTAACTTTCCCCTGGCAACACATTCCATATTCTGTTTATACTTTATTTTCCTTTTACTGAATATGCTTTGTGTAGCACTAAGGGGAAGTTCTTTAACCTGAAGGGAAAAGGCATCAAAGCATCTATTTGAAAAAAAAGGGAGATGAGAGAAAGATACACTAATTAGACATTATTTTAATTACTTAAACATTTGTCAAGTTTCTTAGCTGTTAAAAAATTATCAGTAGAGGGCATGGGCACATGGGTTCTCTAACCCTCTCAGGCTGTAAGAGCACTGAGTGAAAAGGAATCTGCTCTGGATAAACACTTGGCACAGGGTCTCACTGCTGCTGCTGACAGAAACAACTCAGCGTGTGGAAGGCAGGAAGATGTATTTATCCATTAAGCTGCATTTGTTTCTGGATATTTAACCCAAAGTTATTGACTAGGAGCTTTCCTAATTGTTACTTTCTATTTCTAATAGTGCCTTAGCATATGATATATACAGTCCATTGCATCTGCATAGCTGTGGTTCAATGCAATCCAGACCTCTTGCTCTAAAATGTAGTTTGGGCATTCTGTGGAATGCATGGCAATCTGACTGGGAGTGTGGATGTCTTGTTTATTGTTTTCTTGCATTTTTGGAGCAGTGCCATACAGTGACATCACCAGATACACTTCCCTCCCTTTACAACCTTAAGATTCTCTTTTGCTTCAGTCCTGAAAGCTTTGAATCAAAAATTTATTCTCCAAAATTTCCCTTCGCCCATACATATTTTATAGTCAGTCATTACATTTCCTTTTACAATTTTCACCCTCTGAAGCTGACAGGATTCTTTGTCTAACCATTTTATTTTAGTTCCCCTCATCCCAATCCTTTTCACACCTTCAAAATGTCCTCCTAGGTCTGAACTCATTTAGCTTTTCTGTAGTTCAGTGTAAATAATTTATTACCTTGAAACATAACAGTCTAGGAAATTAATCATCATAAACAACAGCACAGCTTTTAGTTGCCTAGGGAGAGGGTCATAGTCTGAACAGAATCCTCCTCACCAGTTGAAACTTGGATATAAAACTCCACTTTATTTGTCATGGCAAGGTCCTCTTCAGGAGCTTCCTTTAAGATTTACCTTTGTTTCTTTCTGGCTTACCAAGTACAGTGTTATGTGTGGGTTTTTTTCTGAAGTTCTTCAGCAATTTAGTGGAAATATATAACATTTGATGTTTTTTAAATTGCAAAGGTTTTTTGAGCAATACTGTGTAACAGACCTGCTCTTTCACAATATCCCCCTGGATCTGGAGTGGGACAGGTTAATTCCTGTTTAACATTTTCAGAAAGACTCTGTCAGCTGTTGATGAGTGTGTTACATACTGTCTGACAGTGTGAACTGACTTTATAGTATTAAATAAATAATATCAGAGTATAATAGAGAGGTAGAACAGGTAAGAAGAGAGTCAACACTTGAAGATAAAACAAGCAGAAGTGAGGAGAAGTGCAAATGCTCCCAAAAGATGCTTAGAAAAGACAGAAACAAAGCTAAATTGAAAGAAAGTTAAAATATGGAAATGCACATTCAGGGTTGCTTGAACTCTAGAACAGCATTTAACTGTATCATCTTGATGAGGGCAAATCACTGACTGTCAGCCCAAACTGGATTTGAAGTACAGATCACTTTTCCACTCTTCATTATGCAGAACAATTGCATTAATGTTGTTAGGGTTTTCTAACAGCAGTTAGCACTGTGCAGCAGTTCCCCAGCTAATCATGCCACTGCATAGACAAATCCATTTAATGCTATCTGGAATGTAAGATTTGTTTCAAATGAAGGGGAATTAGCTTCCAAAATTGTCAGATTTACTTTGTGTGGGCAATTTCAACAAGCAGAGTAGGCCCACAGTATAAGAAAGCATCTAGATGATGGAAATCAAAGGAGATTTAAATTGCCTCTCAGTGAATGTGTTTGTCCCCAGAATACTTTCATCCCTCTAGCCCCCCATGAAACCTGATGGCAGATACCTCATAGAAAGGCTTTCCAGAAGCATTTAGAGAAGGGGAATATTGTGCATTTTGTAAAAGGCAGAGTCTGAAGGCAGAAGACAGCTGCTTGCATGGGCTGAGACAGAATTCCCTGGGCTGATGTTTGGGTGACACATTCTCCCAGCTCTTTATTTTCAAATCTACAATCACGATTTGTTTATTTTTTTTTAATTTGATGTCAGATACCAGCCAGATTTCAGATTTCTGTTTGTTCTGTTAAGTCCCCTTTTAAAGACTGTATTGTTTTCAAGCTTGAATTCTTTTCCATTTTTTACTAAATGCTCTTTGTGCAGCCCTGCCATGGCACCTTCCAAAGCACATCCTTCTGCTGACCAAAAGAAGCAAAGTGGATTGCTTTAGAGGCTTATAAATGTGTTTGCCTTTTTCTCAGATTAATGGAACTTTTCTTATTTTAGAACTGTGTTTGGATAGTCTACAATTAAATGAGTTTATGAGCAAACTAAATGAAGAGGCAGAGTCACCTACACAGAATGAATGATGTGACCAAGGTTTCATTTGTGCAGATTTTGTGTGTCCAGATGGGTGTTTTGGTTTACCATATTCATCAGCAAGGAATCTCAAAGCATCCTAGCATCTGTGTGAGGCCTGAGCACACAGATTTGATTATATCCAAACTGCAGTAAACAGCCTAGTTTTTTTTCTCAGAAAGAGATGATGAACTTTGTGCTTGGTTTGTATGGGGAGAGTTAACTGCATTTGGCCCAGAATGGACAGAAATATGTTGGCTGCATAGCAGGGTGGGAGAAATAACTGTTTTCTTGGTGATTTGATGCTGCATGCTCTTATGGGTGAAAATCATTTCTCATTTTACAGGCATAAAACTCCCCAAACGAAAGCACAAAAAAGAAAACCCAAGCACAAAAAAACCCCACAGAAAACTCAAAAGAAAACCAGCATCAGCTTAATTTACATAAATCAATCAATCCTTATGCTCTTGAGGACAGAAAGCTTTCCCTGACAGCATCACATTGTATTTTTCTTCTGTTTGTGGAACTATCATACCATTTTGTCATGTGGCAGATGCAGTTAAGCACAATCCTGAGGAAATAATCTAGAAGTTCTTAGCCTGCTGTGTTGATCTTGGTGCTTTTGACTTCCAGGAGTCACCCACAGTCATCACCTATTCTATCAGCTTCGTGTATGGATGGAGTGTGTGTGTTAACTGATAAAAGAACATCATCCATGCAACGTTGTGACTCTAGAGTACAAATGTGTTTTACCAGGCCAGGAGAGGGCAGTCCATTTCTTTTTATGGACACTGGGAGCAAGCCCAATATTCCCTGGCCAGGAAAGGCTCTTCTCTTAAAAATAGCTTTTTCTAATTAGAAACCAACTTCTTCGCTGAACAATTTCTTACTACTGTCATTGTTTTTAACTCTCCATTCCTGACAGTCTTTTTGTAAAGTGGGAAATTAGCAGAACTTTGAAAATCAGTCACTTGTAGCTTTGATCTTCAATAGATTGAAAATAATCTGCGATATGACAGACATTTTAGCTATTAAAATTTCATGTCATTTATTCCATTCCTTTGTCAGTTTGGTTGAAAATACTCTGTTTTCAAAGGGCACTGAGGAATGGAGCAGACTTTCCCTCTGTGCTAAATTCATCTTGTTTTGTTCCCTTTTCTAACCCTAATATTCATGTACATATGTATACAGAGAAATCAAGCTGATGTTAAAGATAGGCTCCAAAATTGCATGTTTTCATATTTCAGTTTATTATAGTGAAAGGAACCCTAATGTGCATAAGTCCATGGGTCCCCGATGAGATTGATCCTTGGGTCCTGAGGGAACTGGCAGATGTAGTTGTGAAGCCACTATCTATAATTTTTGAGGAATTGTGACAGTCAGGTGAAGTCCCTGATGACTGGGAAAAAGGAAATCTAACCCCTAGTTTTAAAAAGGGGAAAGCAGAAGAACCACGAAACTATCATCCAGTCAGTCTCACCTCTGTGCCTGGCAAGATCATGGAGCAGATTCTCCTGGAAGTTATGCTTAGGTACATGGAAAGCAAAGAGGTGATCAGTAATAACCAACATGACTTTACCAGGGACAAGTCATGCCTGATGAATTTTGTGGCCTTCTATGATGGGGCCACTGAATTTCTGGATGGGGCAGAGCAGCCAATATCATCTACCTGGAATTACGCAAAGCCTTTGCCACTGTCCTGCATGACATCTGAGTCTCTAAATTTTTGAGTCCAAGGTATTTCTCTTGTTTGGCTTGGAAGTAAAATGGAAATGATGATTGGCTATGAGAAGGAGAAAGCAGAAGTACAAATCTGGTGCATATGACTTTGATTGTAGGAGGACAATAAGCTTTTGGAGTCCATTGATTCTTTGGACTTGTGTTTTTGCTGTTGGGCAAAGTTATTAGCATGAAATTTCAGGTACAATTAAAATGGCCTTGTGATTCCAAATAACCTGCTTGAAAGTTTTCACTGCTTAGAATTGCTCTCATTCTCAAGAAACTTGTAGTAAAAAATCCCACCAAAACAGAAGAATGGTAATAAACACAGTTAGTCCAAAAGTTCATCCCAGAGGGAGTAGAAATAGTACTTGTTACCTTGATCCTGCTCAAATGGGATATTTGTATAAGGTGTCTTAAGTTGTGGTGGTGGTTTTAGGCCTCCATCCTCAGAAGTTAGCTAGGAGCTTTGTAAGGCCCTGGCTAGGGTGTTCTGCTGCACCTGAGCAGTTGAGATGTTGTGTTCAGTGCTCTGTGTGTGATTTGTGCTGTTATTTGGAAGGTGTTTCACATACCCCAAGAGCACAGAACAGTCCTATGTCAGCACAGAAGGTGTCCCAGAGTAGTATTTGCTGTTAATTTGGTAGATGAAACTGTTGAAATGTTTCCCAAAACAACTTTTTTTCTTTAAAGCCTTGTAATTTCTCTGCTTAAAGTGTGCAGCTGAGGGTTCATGACCCAGTAGTGCACCACTAACAGCAATGGTTGACTTCTGCAGAACACAAACTGCTGTTGCAAAATTACCTGTCAAGTGCTGTTTGCATTTCAATGCTGTTATTTATTGGTTTTACTACTACTCACATTATTAGGCACTGTAATGATTATTGTGTGAAAAAATATCACAACTGTATCTTCCTAATGCCATTTGTGAAGTTAGAGGGTGCTGATGGGAAAAAACCTATTTCATATGGAAATGTGTCTGAAATAAATTCTAGCCTAGAAATTTAGAATAGGAGTGGGCTGGAAGAATGTGGGAGAAACTTTGTGAGTGACTTGAATTAATAAATGCAGTATAGATTTTGAATAAGTGCCAACTCTGTTGAATAGAATAGCTCTGTGTGGAGCTAAAACTGAGACCAAAGTTATCAAAATCAGGTGCCCAAAGTTGCATACCTAAATGTAAGTGATTTGATTTCCAGAGTGTGAGTCAACCATGGGTGGTGATGGGAGTTGATGGAACTTGGTTCACAGCTATTAAAAATAGATTGCTTGCAGATATTTTTATGTTTCCCAACAGATTTTAGCAGCTTGGCCCAATATGTGATAGGCCCCATGGAACAGCAGTTGTAGGTGAAATGTTATACCAGAGTTTAATGAAAAAATAGAGTTGTCCTACAATGGCCTTTTGCCCTTTCACAGTGTGAGACTTAAGTGACCTTCATGCCCCTCCCCTGTTTTATTTTGAAGGTTAAGGCCCCAAGCACTTGATGGCTTTATTTGCTTTAACTTAGGAAAAATTACTGTGCTATATAACATGATTATTTAGAATATTCTTTGTATATATAAACCCTAATACATGCAGTATCTCTTCCCAGTGTTTCCTCAAAAGAGAAGGGAAAACCTCTGGAGTCTTGCAGGTGGGTTTCAGCTAACTGTTTATAGCTATCCTACCAGGTGGTTTTTTAGCTGAGGTTGTCTTGGAATGGTCACTGACATGGATGTTAACAACCAACATGGTGCTTCTCAGAGACATGGCAAATGTCAGGGTGGTTTAGGACACAAGCTCATAGCCTGAATATCACTTGACAGAAAGGCAGATTCTTTTGTCTTCTACTACACTGTAGGCAGAACACATAAGGGCCATTTCCTTGTGCTGTTGCTACCTGGAATTCAGAGTGAGTGATCTAATGGTCTGTCTGTGCAACCTTGTATTGTAACTCTCCTGAACTGGCAAGAGAAATGAATGAAGTTGGATTATACATGTATTGAATTTTTGCAGCTTTATCATTCCTCACGCATTTTCTTTACTCTTCAGAAATGATGTGTCCTTAAGCAGCAACACTGCTGAAGTTATTCTTAAATCACTGTTGAGAATTGTTACATACCAATATTATGCATTTTTCATTAATTTAATCTTTTCAAGATCTCTGTAATTCTTACTTGACCTGAAATGTTTCCTACTACATTTTGTGTGTGGAGTCGCTGGTACTGTTTTACTACCTCTGACTGGAGGCACATGATGGTACTAGAATATAAATGATATTCCTCAGAACTTGGAAAATTCAATAACCAAAGTGGGAAATGAGCTTAAGCACAAATGCATCAGAGATGAACTTCAGTCTTTTTTTCTTTTTAGAGCTCAGTGTTAAAAGAGATAAAGATGCTGCTTTTGGAAACAGTGAGACATAGCAAATAGCCTGTTCTGTTCAAAACAATATGTCATTATTCTGTATTAAAAAAGGTAGCTTTTAGATCCTTCTGTCTTCATAAGCTTCCTAACTATAGCTAATGTCTGATATTGATTGTGAATAATTTAAATGGCAATAAAATTGGGTTTTCATGACAGTCAGTCAGAGACATTTTATATTTAATGTTCATTTAAAGAAACATAGTGCCTTCTTACCTTCTGAATTTCAAAGCCATTAAAGTAATTGCAGGTCGTTAAGCTAAATTTCTTTGAATAATCAGGACAGTTAATCTAATTCATACACCATTCAAACCAATGGGCAGGAAAGACTGGAATGCCAGGCATGGATTTTTGAGATTCACCAGGTGGATCTTCAGATGTGCTCACCAGCATTTGCTCAGAAACAATTACCCTCACACCTCATGTTTTTGGCACTTGAAGTTGTGTTCCACTTGTGTGAAGAGTCTTGAGAAGAGAAGAGGCTGAGGAGAATTGTTTTCTTTGCTTTGGAGTAACCAAATCACTGCACATCACATAGATCTTTAGTGTGTGCAACAGAATTTACTTCATGGACATGTTGACTGTCGCAAAAACATCTTCATCTTGTTGGACAAGTTGTGTTAGGATTTAGTGTGTCCATTTCGCTGGATTGCATTCCCAAATATCCCCATCCCCAACATGATGCAAGGACAGAGTAAAAATGCTGTCCCTCTCTAACTGCCTGGCACATTAATGGGCACGAAACTAAAAGACAAGACACTAAGAGCTTGGAGTCTTGGGCAGTTGGTACTGGCTGGTGTGTTGTAAGAAGGGCAATGTTTCTGATCCCTCTACTTTGAGGTGTGTTAAATAGATTCAATTCATGTGTCGAACAAGAGAAAAACAAATGCTCCTGAAGGCAAAAAAGGGACAGCATGGGCCTTGTTCATGCAGGTTGCTGTCCAGCCCTGCTCTGGAATGGACACAGCCTGTACTTTAAACGGAGAAGAACGTTCCAGCAGTTTCAGTCTCTCCTTCCCAGTACCCTGTCTAAGTGCTGTCTCTGCAACCAGTAGATCTCCTGGGTCTGCCCACACCTTTGCAGCAGTGTTTCATAATTGGGGAGTTACCCTCAAATCCACACTGCTTTAAATAAGTTTGAATTTTCATAACAATGGACGATCATAAAATGAAGAGCTTATGTTCTCGAAGGAAAACCATAGAGCAGCTGTATTATTCTTATTCTTCACAGGAATTACAATGTACTTTAAAAAAAAAAGCTCCCACGGTGGGTTTTTTTATTAAGAAATAAAGGCAAAAATCATCTTTTCATACGCAAGGCACATGGCAGGGAACATTTTGGGTTCAGTGTTGATCAGGTCTGTCTCCACTCTGCGATGATCATGAAGATTAGTCTTGCTGGGAGATATTCAGTCAAGATGACACTGGTAGTTTTGACTACATTTTGGCTTGATGATTTCTCCAGAACAATAGCAAATAGAGCTTACCATTTTTCATTAAAAATCCTGGAGAAACCCTAAATTCCTTTTTACTGTTCTCCAGTCTAAATATTCTTAGCAACTGAGAAGATGACCATAGGTGTCATATGTGCTCTGTGAAGAACTGATCTGTGGCTATGCTTTGGTCTTTCAGTGTATGCAACTTAGATGCTGATGTTCCAAAATATTTAAGTCTTGAACTTCAGTTCCAGGTATTAAGATGTTGAGATTGGAGGACTGAACTTTGCTATGGGAATCACCTTGTTTCTTAAGCAGACTCAGGGGATATACATTTGATTTTGTTTACTGATCCAATGAATGTGTTGGGTAACTTCAGTGAATTCAGTGGGAATTAGGTCCCATCTTGTACAAAATTTACAGCACTGATTTTAATGGAACAGGCTATTTTTGCATTATGTTAAATGAGATGTGAATCAATTTTTTTCAAGTGTAAAAATTAATACAAATTAATCACAAGAACTCCTGGTTTGAATTGCACATACTTTTGATAAATATTGAGAAGAACCATTCCTGGAAGAGTATTTTGAGCTGCTGTTATGTCTTTAGGATGTGAGATAATGCACTTAGAAATGGAATGTTATTATTTTTTTGTCCTACTAATTATTTTTCAATTTTTTTAATGGCATACTGTCTGAAACACACTTAAAAGCAGGTTACAGCATTCTCCTGAAGTATCTTTATGTGAGCACTTAAGCCAGAATATTTTCTTCCTATTCTGTCTTGTCAATCAGGTATGTTTTACTGTTATAATCTTAAAGAAAAAAAAACCAGCACCAAAATGAGCCAAAGGCAGCAGAGAAGAACTTTAATTGAGTTATATGCATGTCAATCTTAAAGAAAAAAAAAAACAGCACCAAAAAGAGCCAAAGGCAGCAGACAAGAACTTTAATTGAGTTATATGCATGTAGGCAAGGTGGGGAAAATATATAAATTATTCCCTACAGTTAAATAATGGATGTGTTTATTACCATGTTATGTAAGTGCCTCTGTCCCTATATGAAGTTCCCTTGAATTATGGTGATGATGTGCTGTACTTAAGCACATACACTTTACTTATGCCTTTTCAACTCTTAAGAGTTCATTTCACTTCCCTTGAAAGGTAATGAACATTTTTTTCCACTGAGTTGACTCCCTGACCAGTTACTTTTTGGTTTCACTTCAAAATTTTGTTATTTTTTCAAATTTCTCCTGATTTCAGTGACCAATTGCCTCCAAGTTTCATTTAACGAAAGCTAATAATTGCATTTCATTATGCTCAGAGTATGACCTTTTCAATCTGCACATTTCTTGCAGGCTATGCTGGCTTGTTTCCACTGCAATACATTAGAATGGAAAACTATTAGAAATATTGATTTATCATTTATAATTCCAAAGTGATATATTGAAATGAAGTTTGGATGCTGTCCAGCTCTCAGATAACATTGGCATTATTGGATGAAACTGGATGATCTCATTCTAATTAATATGCTAGGTCCATGTGAAAAGCACCCAGAAAGTATACCTGAGAGTTCAGTACTGAAGGCTGCTGAGGTTTGTAATGGTTAAACATGACACCTTTAATATTTAATATTCCATAGACAGAGAAATCATCGCTTTGCTTTTTCTCCTCTCCATTTTTTGTCCTCTTTGTTTTTCTTCCTGACACAACATTATCTTGTAATGGACCTATTTATGTGCAACATGTGCTGGAATGTGGTACCTGTGCACAGAGGGTGTGTATACAGGTCTGCATTGATTATAAGCTACATCCTGCAGTGCACCTTGGTACAGCAAAGCTTCTTTTAATTGGGTAAAGTCAGAATCAAAAGAATTCAAAACATCTATCTTAACTTTACTGTGTTGTTCTTATACTAAAGCTGTAGTCCTCACCACCTTCTGCATTGCAGCACGAACATGTCATTCTTATAGTAAAGCTGTGGTCCTCACCACCTTCTGCATTGCAGCACAAACGTGTCCTAGTACCTCTAGTCAGATGGAAACTCCAGAAAAGAAAGGTGATTTCAGTCAGCACCGTGTGTGGCCAATATCTAGGGTGGTGTCTGCAGTCATTGATTTTAGGCTTCATTCATTTATTTGACTTTTTTTTTTCCTTGCCAGCAATCAATGTAACAGCCATTGGACTAGCAGACTTGGTTTCCATATTGGCATTTTTTAAAAAATGCTCTGTCCTTTTGTCTATGAGGTTTCTAAACCTCCTTTGCTCCTCTTTGTTTTTCCTGGGTGTGGAAGGAATGGAGGAAAAGTGCCTGTCCTCAGCTGTATGCAGAGCGAGCGCTGCCATCGCCGGTGCTGCTGTCTGCTGCACATTGATTGAGCTCCCTGGGCTTGAGGGAGTTCTGAGCCTGCTTTTATGCTTGATATGTTTTTGGTCATTTGTCATAAAATCATTCCAACCGAGCTGTTTACTGGGCTGAATACTTAATTACTGCAGTAGCAGGGAATGGTAGAGCCTGTAGTTTGTACTGATAGTCATGGAGAAATAGGAAATAGTTGGGGTTTCCATTTCTTTTTTTTTGGTGAGGATTTTTATATCTAATTATCTCTTTTATTTTGTAAATTGCTAGCATAACCTTTTATTTTCATCCTAATGTATGATGTAATAGAAATAATTTTATATTTCTAATGCCTATTTCAAGGTTGGATTGGTATCCTTTTACATGAAGAAAAATAGTTGGGGTTTCCATTTCTTTTTTTTTGGTGAGGATTTTTATATCTAATTATCTCTTTTATTTTGTAAATTGCTAGCATAACCTTTTATTTTCATCCTAATGTATGATGTAATAGAAATAATTTTATATTTCTAATGCCTATTTCAAGGTTGGATTGGTATCTTTTTATTTCTAATGGTCATCTGCTCATCACATATTTTAGGGATCATCTGCCATCAATGACAAAAGGTGAGGATTTTTATATCTAATTATCTCTTTTATTTTGTAAATTGCTAGCATAACCTTTTATTTTCATCCTAATGTATGATGTAATAGAAATAATTTTATATTTCTAATGCCTATTTCAAGGTTGGATTGGTATCTTTTTATTTCTAATGGTCATCTGCTCATCACATATTTTAGGGATCATCTGCCATCAATGACAAAAGCTTTTAAAAGGATTTAACCATTCTTTTTAATCTTTGAAAAATGTAGAAACGAGCTGGGAAAAGCTTAATTTGTTAATGGTCAAAGGAAGATAAGTGAAAATACTCAGGACTGTAAATATATAATCATTGTCTTTTTGTAAATACTTAAAATCTTCAAGGGCTCATTTTATTTTGAGACTGTTATTGAAAGAAAACCTACAAAGCCAAAGATTTTAGTTTCCTGTCTCTCATATTGACCTGTCCTACTGTGAGTCTATATAAAGTGAAATATATTAGTACTAGGACAGAGTTTTGGATAGATCTCAGATTCAGAGCCTCTTCCTGCATCACATGCTTTAACTCTAAGAACAGAAATAACAAAATCCCATAGTTACACTAAAATTAATTTTGATCATTCCCGGGTGAGTACTTTAATTCTAATGTGCTAAAAGAATAATTTTATACATCCATAATAAAATGATGACCTGGCTACACTTTTGACCAGTTGTCATGAAAGATCATTTTTCATTCCAAACCTTCTGCCCAGAGTCTGTCCATGTTCATTGATTATATTCAGAATGGAATGTGTTTCTGAGCTGGCTGTGCACACGTGACCTGTGTTTAGCATGCAGAGTTCCAAGACAGGAGTCCCAAAGTAGCTCAACTTGTCCAAATTTAATTAGAAAATTAGTCCTATAGTGAAGCTTTGTGAGTAGTTTTTATGATTTGCAAGTATCTCATAAATGTTATTACTGTGCCTTTCTAAAATCAGTTGCCTTTGAGAGCCCCTTCTCTGCTCTTCAGCTGATTGTTAGGAACAGCAGCTGAGGGACTGAGCTTGGCAGGACAGAGCTATCATAGCTTTTTGTGCAGGAGCCTCTTGTGAACTTATCTGGTGTTTCCCAGAAACCCAAAACATGGTAATCCTCGGTGGTTTTCACTGCCACAGTGACATGGATAGTTCTCAGTAAGTACTGATGTGTAATTGTTGAAATGTGCAGAGCCTTGAGTTGTGGTTGCATGATCTATTGGCTATTTCAATAGCAGAAGTGCTTTGCAACGTCCTGGCCTTGTGCTGGTGCTTTTTCCAGTCCTTGTTTAGGTTCACTCAAGTAGTTCAGAGTTGGTCCTGATCTTCTGCTGGTGCTTTTTCCAGTCCTTATTTAGGTTCACTCAAGTAGTTCAGAGTTTGCAACTTAAATTGTGTTAGTATCTGGCTTCAAAGGAATTGCAAGATCTGTTTTTACTGATGCATCTTCCAAAGGATACTACAGGTGGGAGGAGTGTAGTTCTCAGGCGGAGTAGGAGGCCAAGCAAAAAGCTTGGGAGTCCTTTAGGAAACCTCACTAAGAGTATTTCAGGGTGAAGGCAGTGTCTGTAGCTGTGTCTGGTCTTCCAGCAGTCACCTAACAGCAAGTGGCAAGGCTGCTAACTATTTTCCAAGAGTGGTGGAGAAGCTGGGCAAGATTGTCTGTGTCTGAACTGAAAGTAAGGGCATGTCAAGCAGAATAGCTATAGGTTGTGTCATTCTAGTTCCACACCACTTAGTGCCATGGTCTAGTAACCACGGTAGGGTTGGACTCAATGATCTTAGAGGTCTCTTCCAACCTGGTTGATTCTGTGATTCCATGATAAAAAACAATTCCAATCGAGTAGGGTGGGAGGAAGCCTTTCTTTAGCCCAGTCTCTTCCTCAGGGAGGGAATTCACCCATTGTTTTCCTTCATTTGCATGTGAAATGACATCCTGTCTTAGTGTTCCCGCTAAGGTGCTTTAGTTGACTTTCCATTAGTTGGAGTAAAACTCAGAAGTACTGATAAAACCTGTTATCAGGAGATATTTCATGTGCAGCTCAGTGCATTTTGAAATAAGATATTTAGAGAGAGACAAATTCTAAAAGGGCTACAGGATTACAAATCACAATGTAATTTTAAAGTTGTAATGAGAATAAGTTGCACAGGAAGGTCTCTTAACAATTATTGTCACGAGAATGAAGTAACACAGTGTTAATGTTTCATGTATTCTCTGAAAGATGATAATAAACTGTACTGCTTTGACCTTATTAATGTTCTGTAATTTGACTTGCTGGCAATTCACATTTTTCTTTGGTTACAGCCTTAGTAACCTCTGAAGAAGAGATGGAACTGACAGTGAATCTAAACATAACAGAATACTGAAAAGGTCAGAAATATCAAGAATGATAATTCTGATACCTCCTTCTCATGACAAAGGTAATAGCAAAAAGGCACAACGTGAATGTGGTGAAATAACAAAGCTGTTACAGAAATGCTTCTGTATTTATTGAGAAGTATAAACAAAAGCACACTTTTTCCTTGTAGCTCACTGAATATTCCAGTAATGTTAATTTTTTACCCCTTTGTAGAATCATAAAATAGTTTAGGTTGGAAAAAATACCTTTGAGATCAAGTTGACAAGCACCTCCAGGTCTTTTCCTCTGGGCAGTTTTCCAGCCACTCTTCCCCCAGCCTGGAGCAGTGCAGGGGGTTGTTGTGACCCAAGTACAGGACCTGTATTTCACCTGTTGAACATCACATCTCATTTTGCCCTAGAAATAGTCTTTTATTCTGAAGGGCTCCCTGATAACTATTTCAAGATGGAGACTCAATTTTACACTTAAAGCACTTACACTTGAAGCTTTTCCAGTTCCGCAGGCAAGACATTTCTTGGTATATATTTTGGCTATGTAATTGAATCCATTTTGAAAATAGTGGAACTTGTAATCAGCATCAAAGTTTCAGTTTTTTTCCTCTAAAACAAAAACTTCAGATTTTCCAGGAATTTACAGAACAAAGTTGTGGTATTGAACATGAGGGGCAAAGGTCTGATTAACATCTTAACAGCATTCTTTGATTTCTACTTACTTGACTGAACACTGAATCAGGCAAGTACACCCAGTACTTTGTGATACTCAGCAATGTCATTGATCAATTTATTCCTGCATCATTGCAAAGTGAAATAAGTAATCAAACCTCCTAAAAAATATGCTTTGTTCTTGGGTTTTTTTGAGGTATGTTAGTACATTAATGGAGGTAAAGAGCGTATAACATGTATCTTACTTTCCATGTGGCAATACACACATAAATAAAACCCCCTGAATTATTTTTCTTTTAAGTCCTTCACTTGTTATAGTTTGGGGATAAGGAAATAAAATAGTTTGTAGTTTCTTGTTGTTCATAACCCTAAATCTTGTTCAATCCCTTCTCATCCCAGTCTACATTTATTAAGGATGTAGGAAGCTGCTCAAAATGGTGTAACGTGGTATTTGTCACAGTTGGTTTTATACTTTCTTTTAGCATAAGTATGCTTTAAATTTAAACAGATCAGTTTGCTTTGTTCAGGTGTGCTGCAGGGATTTGCCCTTCAAGGCAGCAGAATGTTCTTTTTCCTAAGACCAACCTTAATTTCACATTGGATAATTCCAAGCAGTTGAGATGCCTTTGGCAGTTGTAGTCTGGAAAGCAACAGCAGCAACATTCACTCTCTGCCACATGTGTTCTCTGAGGGAAGGTGGCAGAATTCTCTTCCCTACCGCAGCAGCAACATTCACTCTCTACCACATGTGTTCTCTGAAGGAAGGTGGCAGAATTCTCTTCCCTACCTGTTGGGGAAGCTTTACCTATCCTTCACTTGATGCAGGGAGGAACCATCGAGTGGGAGTATGACCAAACAGCACTGAGCCTGCTCATTCTTTTGACAGTGTCTGTCATTTCGGTCACACAGTTGGGATCAAGTCACTGAGGCTTGTAGCATTGCTGCACCTCTTCAGCTTCATTATCTGACCTGTGGCACTGCTGCACCTCTTCAGCTTCATTATCTGGGCAGCAGTTGAAGATCAGCTGGAGCTGGAATGGGATTGTATTCAGAGTGTTGTAGTTTTGCATTCCAGGGGCAGGTGGATTTAGATCAGCACAGTGTACTGATCAGCGATGACAGTGGAGATAACATGTGAAATGCTTTGGATCCAAGAGTTTTGCTTCAAATTGAAAATTATATTTGGACTATTTCTGTGATGCCTTTTGAATTGTAGGGTAAGCTTTTTTCCTGGAAATGTGAATGAATGAGGGTCTTAACAGAGCAATCTGCAAGTGTCATTTTGTATCTAGTTCTTCTCATGGAAAATTCAATCCGTGAAAGAAAGCCAAGGCAAATTTCCATGGGAGCTGAAGTTTACATTATTTTGCCAACTGAACTGAGCAGTGCCTACATAGTTTCTTCTCCAGTAATGCTTCTGCAGTAATTCTCCAGGATGCTTGTTAAGCCAGGCATAGCTTTAGAAAATGCCTTAAACAGTCTTGAGATGTTGAAGTTTTCAGTTTCAGCAATATTTAATAAACTCATCTTTATATCACGCATGGGATCAAAGTCTTCGGACTGATTCATGATGTATTAAATTTAAGCAAATATGTTCATAGCAGTGAAAGGACTTGTCCAGGTGTTTAGAGGATAGTTAATTTATTTTTTTTTTTGTTCTCAGTATAACACATTTGAGTAGGTTTGTTTTACTGAGACCATATTGAACTTCTTCCCAGTGTCATATTTAATACTTGGTATGACTTCAGAGTAGTATGATACTATGTACCATGATAGTAAATAACCAAAACACTTTCAAGATTCAACTTCCTAATATTTGCCAAAATTAATTGTCAACACAACTTTGTAGCTTTATGAAAAGGCATTTTCAGATGCTCTTTTGCACTTTGAGGTGCTGTTTTTCATCCTTTTGCCTTCGCAAGTCCACGAACATCTCATCTCAGTCTCATTTTATGCCCAAACATACCTCTAACCCACACAAAACATCAGTTACATAATTTTTATTGTTGTACATAATTTATAATTAAATGCTGAATCTAACAACTGAGGCTATGGAAGGTGTTCTAGATGCTGAAGAAATTAACCTCACATCAGTTTAAGGTGTCTCACATGGCCATATCTTTATCACATGTCATTTTGAGGCTTGGCAGGACGGGAGGTGTCTCTCACTGCCATGGATTTTGCCCCTAACTCCACATGTATCTCTCACAACTTGGAACACAGAGCCTGAGAGTGATTTGAAATGTGACAAAGACACATGTTGAAAACATAGATGGAAGTTAATTGACTCTTAAAATATTTTTGCCAAAATGGTCTGTAATTGGCTTTGACTGAGCTGTGTGCTATTGTGTTTGCTGTGCTGTTGTCATCTGTTCTGTATTCCTTGTAAATTTTTCAGTTGGAATAGTATGATGAGGTTTCAGTTATCTAA
Source organism: Acanthisitta chloris (assembly GCF_000695815.1). Lineage (NCBI taxonomy): Eukaryota > Metazoa > Chordata > Aves > Passeriformes > Acanthisittidae > Acanthisitta > Acanthisitta chloris. The sequence goes on from NW_008673241.1 coordinate 25,124, forward strand.
ATATGTATTACAACAATTTTCTAGGATGTCTTGCTTGGCAGCTACTGTTATTTTCTACAGCGTTCAAATGACAAATTAGATTACCACATAAATTATACCATTAGTTTGTTATTAGTTTGTAATTAAAAATGACTTAATCTGTACATTACGGATTTTACAGATGGAAAAAAAAAGGTAGGCTCAGTGAGAACCTACTCCAGTCACATAGAAATGGGGTTTGAATAAAGCAGAAGAGCAGTCTGGTTGATAAATGAGTTTAATACAAATGTACATAGCTGTGATTGCTTGGAATTTGTAAACAGCCAAGCAGTTGGTGCAGCTCACAGTGCACAGGAACACATGGATGCTAATTCCAACATTTCATAAAGTTATATTGCAAGGTTGTATATTTTTATTTGTACTTCTCAGAGAACACATTTGTAAATCAAAAAGGAGTGTTAGGTTTGTGTCAAATATTACACAATGCATATTCCATAGGGAATTCTCACCCTACTTTGAGACTGAAGATATTAACTGCTGCTGCATTTCGGTGTTAGTCTGGGTAAGTGGGAGCTCATCTAACGTGTTTATTCATAAATCCTCTTTATGTGAGTGCAGTGTAGGTCCTAAAAAGTGTCAAGAACGTGTTTAATGAAGGAGAGGAAGGGAATGTGGTAGATATTTAAAGCTCACTGACATTCATAAAACAGATCTGGCTTGGATATAAATTGCAGAACTAGCTAGGTGAGGATCTTGCTTAAAAAGTCAAAATGTGTGCTACACTGCTGGATCTGTGAAGTTTTGAACAGCAGCTTCTAAAGTTAAATTCCAAGAATATTCTTTGGTTTAGTGTATATTATAAACATATTGAAGTAATCCAAGCAATGTTTCATCTCTATTTTTGTTTGAGAGATGTACTAGCAGGAAATTAAAACGGTAAATTCCACAGTCATCGCTTCTTTCTTTTCAAACTTCCCTTGGATAATATTGTATTAGACTTAGTGGAAAACAAAACTGGCTTTTCTTGCAGTAACACTGCACAAAAATTGGGAGAATTTCTTTACAAGTGATGATGACTTCAATTTGCAGTAATGCCACACTTATTGCTCACACTCATCACTCATGTATTGACATGAGAAGAGCACAGTGGGTGAAATGCAGCCTCAGACCACTTCTGTTACCTGTTTGTGTCATATGAAAGCATTTGTCAGGGTCCAGCACTTTCCTTTTATTCTCTAAAGTCCGTGAGCACTACACAGCCACTGCAGGCACTGCTCTCTTCATGGAAGTTTACCTTTGTTACTTAGCTGAGTATAGTTCTTGGGTGTCTGGGCATCTTTGTGTCTTCACTTAATTCCTTACAGCAGTTACAAACTACTTCACAAGTGCAAGGGATATGGTGTTTGAGTTTGCTTTGGCTTTGGCCAGATGTCCTAGAGCAGCTCTGAGTTCTCAATGTGGCCTGTGCAGTGTTGACTGCAGCTTTTTAAACAGTGATAGGTGTGTCGACATTGCTCCCCAGGAAAACGCCTAAGTACACATTTGCTTTGTACAGTATAACCTGGGGTGGAGCTCCTTGCCATGACATGGAACAAACTCTTTCCAGGGTGGGTTTTCAGCTTAGCTGTGTCAATGCAGCAGCACAACTACCACAGCACAAAGCTGTGCCTAAATCCTTTCAGAATTGTTTCTTTAAAAAAAAAAAAGGCAGTTCAATATAAGTATACAAACATAGCTAGGTGTACAGCAGATGTATATAATGTGTATATACATGTGTATGTATCACTCAGTATATACATATAAAAAGGTATTTTAAAAAATTTCACAGTAGAAGTTTTCCTGGCATGCAAGCTGTAAGTTAGAACTGTCTCTGTATGTCACCTAGGGCATTCCTTCACTTGCAATGGGACTATAGTAGTGTGTGTGAATTAAAGCATCTTTTAACTAGGGGCTGGAGGAAAACCCTTCAGCCTGAGAGGAAAGGTAACAGCTACAGCCTGCAAGGAGACTACACAATTAGAGTAGGAAATAAATAAAAAAGAAGCCTAGATTTTTGTTCTAGAAGCCTCTGTGGGCTGTTTTGTGATACACACTCCTGAATGGGGTTGTAGACCTTGAACATGTGTTTTGTATTCCTCTCAGCTAAAAACCAGTGTAGCAAAATGGAGAATTCACATTTTATTTAGGAAGAAGAAATCCAGTTTCTCAGGCTGACAGTTGCTTAAAGCTGTGAACCTTGATGTTTTAATCTCATGCATTTTGATAGTGCTTGATATTCATAACTGGTAGGTTTGATAAATTTTTAACAAGGAAGTGGAAGATGATGAGAAAACACAAGGGGAGTTCTGCATTTCGCACCTTGTACTCAAGCCTTCAGGTTTAATTTTCACTTTTGCACCAAGAACATCCCTTGGAGGAAGACTGACTAGATCACATATTGCCCTAAACTGGCATAAATCCATTAAGGAAGAAAACTACAACCAAACCCTGCAGGGTTAGCTTTCCAAACCTCCAATTTTAGTAAAGGCAGCAATGTAAGTGCTTGAGATTCAGGAGAGATGCATTTTAAACCAATGTAAGTATATGTTTTTACTCATAACCTATGGGATAAATCTTGTCATTTCTGCATAAGTAAAATAACAAATATATCAAGATGGGAATACAGTTGAAATATATGCATGTCCTAGTTGCATTATGGAAAGAAAATCTCATAAAAATAGATTAAAGAGGCGGCTGATAAAAATTGAAACTGAGACATCAGCTTGGAAACACAATTCAGTTCATTGTCATTTGTAGTATTCTAACTAGTTTATTTATAATCCAGAAAATTATATTAATGCAAGGTTGGAGTTCCCAAGTTGTTTTGAAGGAAATCATTACCTGTCTTGATGCAACTGGAACAATTTCTTTCTCTTGCATGAACCTATTTCAGTTGATGTCTATTAACTGTCACACGAGTATCACAGCTGAGAATGTGCCACATGTCCTTGTATTTACTCAGAGGTGCATGTGGGTTCTAACACTTTCTGGTCATTAAGTGTAAATTAGAGCTAGAGGCTGTAGAATGATGACATGAGTTAATTGCTCAAGACCTACACATGGTAGTTAGAACTCACTTTGGATTTACTGTGTTAATGAGAGGGAAGGAGGAGGAGGGAGAAGCAAAATAGCCATCTCTAATGTCTTGCATGTAGTGTGTACATAGAACTCTGCTGCCCTGTGTAACACCACCAAATTCACTCATTGGAGTAACCAAATGTTGGCATAGCTTTATATAAACAGACCTGAATGACCATTGTCTCATTATTAAGAATATCACTGAGATTAACAAAATGTTTCTCATACTTTTTCCACAGTTTGTGAGGGCTTTAATTTAAATATCATCATGCTATTTTTAGCAGCTTGATTCCCTATGAAACACCTGTGCCAGGAAACTCCTGATGTTCAGACATGGTACCATGTTGAATGTCTACAAATGACGACAGCTGGTGCATGGAAATAGTGCAGTTTGAAAGGGCTAAGGCATACACAATTCCCATTTACTCCTTTTGTGTGAGCTGTTCTTGATGAAACTATGTTGAAGAAAGGATTTCACAGCGTTTTAAGCTGTGGTCTGTGTTATTTAGGAGCTCCTGCTGTTTACCATCTGTGTATTTGCACTTATTATTTAAAATATATTACTGTTTCATAACATATAATTACAAATGAATGACAGAGTTTTAAAGGGATGTAATGTTTTGGGAGGGTTTATTCCTGATGTATATAATCCTATTCATTAAAATCCCATTAGAGTACATATCAAATGAAAAGGGAAAAGTCTAACTAAGAATTAAGGATGTTGACTTTTAAAAAAAAGTTCAAGCATTTTGGGGGATCATGTTGTTACAGCTACTGCTGTGTCTGCTGTCCTGGCACATGTTGCTTCATTTATTGCAGGAATCGTTGGTTGGTATATCAGACATGCACAATTAGGAGTGAAAAAGTTATGTTTTAAAGAACAACTTCAGCCTCTACAACTCCCTGACAGGAGGTTGGAGTCAGGTGGGGGTTGTTCTTTTCTCCCAGGCAACCAGCAGCAGGACAAGAGGGCACAGACTCAAGCTCTGCCAGGGGAGGGTTAGGTTAGATATTAGGAAGAGATTTTTTATGGAGAGAGTGATCAGACATTGGAATGTGCTGCCCAGGGAGGTGGTGGATTCACCATCTCTGGAGGTTTTCAAGATGAGACTGGATGTGGCACTTAGTGCCATGGTCTAGTGACCATGGTAGGGTTGGACTTGATGATCTTTGAGGTCTTTTCCAACCAGGTTGATTCTCTGATTCTAAATCTGTAATTCTGAAAGGTGGAATTGTGCTGCTGTCTAGCTCTGATCAGTTCCTTATCAATTCAGTTGCTGATAGGAAATATTAGATTTGGTAGGATAGTTTATTGAATAAAACAACAAATACTATTTTAGCGTGAAGGAAAACCTATGTAGAAAAGTGAACTGCAAATGATTAAACACCCAGAAATGGAATAATTCTCTGTTCTTACCAATACTGTTCATTTAAGATACTAAATTAAATGTAACATTTAAATTAGCTTCTATGGGATATTATTAAAATTTGTGGATGGGAAAAGACAGTCTGGAAAAATACTAGTATTGGTATTGCTGCTGGGGATAGCTTTAAAAATAGGATACAAAGCATTTTTCTCTCTCCTGAGAAATAGGGTGGTGAAAAAAAAATTACCCAGTGAAATAAAAATGAGAAAGGTAGAATACTAAGGATGGTATATGATTCAATAACAGCCCTGAATTGCTTTGTTGGGCAGCTAATGAAGCATGGGGCCAAATTCCAGGACTGCTATAAGTCACTGTAGTGCCAGGCAGCATTTCCAGCAGCAGGGACACATCCAGGGAAAGGGACTGCTAACTAGTAAATATGTTCCACAAAAGGGGAAGGATCAAGTGCATTAGTTTCTGTGCCTTGTACACAGAAGGTTTCCCCATGGCTGCTGCATATGTTGCATTGGCTGTGCTGTCTGTGGGGCTGATACAGCATTGGGTACAAACACAGGAGCAGAGACTTCACCAACATCAGATTTTAAAACATAACATTTACATTTCTCTGCCAATACCTGTGTTAATAAATCTGTGCTGTTCCAAAACTTACAAAGCCAAAATTATTGCTGTTTTCTTATTTGAAACATTTCCAGTTGAAATTCTTAATGGTGCAGTTCCATTTGCTCCATGTGTCCTAATTACATTGCTTCCTCACAGATCCTTAGGTTTCTTTGTGAGGAAATTTGCATTTCCATTTAATATCATTATCCTAATGATCACATATGGTCATTGTTTCAGTTGCTAATTATTTTACACAGGTAATGTATAAACATGTCATTTGCTTTAAAAAATATACCTATTTTAAATGTGGCTTATAGCCAAGTACTAAGCTCCTAATTTTGCTAAATTTTGCTGTGGGTTGTTTGATTTTTTGCTGTCATCATCATTTCAGTCTGAAACTCTTGTGGGGTTTTGGGTGTTTTTAATAGAACCTGGTGAGCAAGTGTGTAATAAGGATTTTGTAGCTATGAAAGATAGACAGATCAGAAAACAGATCTCTGACTTAATCCAATTTGAGAAGAAATGGAATGTTTTGCTGCTTATCAGTCCTGGAGAAAGAAACAAATCCATATTCTACCTTGATACCAGTAATACCACAGAGACTATGTGTAATGAATGAGATGCTTCTCTTCTGGTCTTCAGTAGTAAGTATATTAAGCTTTTGAATTCCTCAGATTATCCTCTGTCATGGACATTAAGGAGAAAGAGATGAACAAAGCCATAGGCTTGGCTAGGCTGTGTTTAACTCCTCTGCCAACTATCCATCCAGCCCATGCTTTTGGCTTGTGAGGAGCTGGTACTTTACAGTTGCTTCATGGCCATAAGGACTCGACCACCTGCCCTTTTGCAGAGGTTTACCAGGATGAAGATACAGAAACATGGTGGCACAATGTTTCTCGCTGCAAAAGGCAATGATTTGTTAGAATAAAAACCTGATTTTGCAGTAATCACCAGGTGATTTTTTTTTTTCTAGCAGCACTTAGGTTTGATGAAGGAGATCGATGTTAGCACCTCTCAAACCGTATAACTGGCTGTAATTCTTTTGCACTTCCTCCTTGAGGAAGGAACCTTCAGTGAAACAATTATGGTGCAGGAATCTCAAGAGCTCTCTCTCCTCTACTGATCTTAGTGCCTTCCTCCTTGGTGTTCAGGTTCCCAGGATATTCCAGCAATTGCTGCTGGAGTGATATGGCTTAGTTACTTTGAAAGCAAAGCCACTCTTTTCAGAACACTCCCCTACTACCTTGCAAGCCCAAAGGGGATAAAAATAATCCTCCAGATACATTTCATTCATAGCTACAAATTTATGCATCTGATTTATTTTGGTAATTTTCTTGACAACCTTTTACAGGAAAGACTCTTGAAAGTTTCTGTGCAAATTGATGGTTTTCTTTCTCTGCAACCATAAATAGTTACTTTGGGTTTTGTTAGATAATTTTAACTACAGTAATCAGGTTTTCTAGGTGACCTAACATATTTATATGGATAAAATGCTGAAAATAATCAATGGAGAATGGTAAGAGTAGAGTACAAAATAAACTAGATTTACTAGCACAATATGTTATTGACCTAATGAGATTAGATTGTATTCCCTATTGCCTTTCAGGGAGTATAATTCAATCTGTACTCACTCACAGTGGTTTAAACCACTCTTCCTGTTCTTAATATGGCAAGTATGTATTCACTGTATTCCCTATTGCATTTCAGGGAGTATAATTCAATCCGTACTCACTCACAGTGGTTTAAACTACTCTTCTTGTTCTTAATATGGCAAGTATGTATTCAGATTGCTCCCCCATCCTTAAAGGCTGGGTCTTTTTCAAAGAGACATATACAGCAGGACTTTCTCAGTTTCAGAATGGGTGTGTTGGTGATGAGTCCAGTTCTTACAGGTTATCACACAGCCATAAAAGAACTGACTCAGTGGAACCTCGGGAGGTGATCAGCTCTAATCTTTCACTCACAGTGGCACTAATGCCAGTGCTCAGTCAAGTCAGTTATGGATTTGTCTAGAAAAGTCTGAAAAACCTTTAAAGATAATGTCTGTGACGCTTTACCCACCTAGTGTGAAGCTTTTTCATAGTGTCCAAACTCACCCTACCAAACTGTTATGTTACATTAACAAGGCTAAGAGTTTGGCTCTATCATCTTGCAACTACTTAAGTAATTGTAGGCTACTGTTAGGTTGCCTCATAACCTCTTCTTTGCCAGACTGTGCAAGTGTCTTCCCTCTAGCATCCTCAGAGCTTATGTATGTTAGTCCCTTTATCACCTTGGGAGCCATTGGCAAGACCTTCTCCAGTTTTACTACATCTCTCTTAAAATTGGAGAAGAACCACATTGTGTATGGCTGTAGTCTGGTGCTTTCTGAGAGAAAACTAGTTAAACAGCTGATCTAAAAGGCCAATTACCCATGAGAGTACCTGAAAATATCTGCCTGTATACATTACCTTTTTATACCAGTATACTGCTGCTGGTGTTCCTGTCAAGTGTTAACACCGGAGACAAGGAAAGGCTTTGGAGCTCTAGGCTTTTTGCATTAATCAGTAATATTAAATTAGTTGGCTAAATATGGCTGTGTTGGCAGAAATTCAAGACAGTGAAAAGGTTGCAAAAACTGATCTCAGCTTGAAAAAAGACACTGGTCTGAGCTCCCATGAGGGGATTTTTAATGAGGAGGCAACTGGAAGGAAGCAATGCACTTTTTGTGGAGGTATTGGCAAATATACTGGGTCAGGAACATTTTTAGACTCCTTATCACAGCAGTGGTATCAGGTTTGGGAATGGTCTTGAGAATGTTTTCAGGTATCCTTTATTAAGAAACAGCCTTTTTCTGACACAGGGTGTGATTTTTGGGGCTGTCCTGGGCAGAGCCAGGAGTTGGGCTCCAGGATCCATGTGGAGCCTTTCCAGCTCACTCTGTTTGCTGATTCTGTGATTGATTTGCTGTTATTGGGACAGTACTTAGGAAAAGGGCCAGGAAAAAACCAAAAAAGGTATTTGTCATCCAGATACTCTAGGGAGAGGTATTTTAAGTCTTGGGATTTAAAGTGTTTGCCTGTGTTCTAAACAAAGTATTGATTGCTACTGTAATCAAAGAAAGATTTGATTGGTTCTCACAAGTACTTTCCAAGCAAACAAGGAGAGTGTTAGTGAAATGACTTCCATGCAAGAATAGAAGTTATATTTATTGATGTTTCCCAGAGTCATCTGGACTTTGTGTGGGATAAAGGGTTTTCTCAATCACATTTTATTATGGCATATGGCTTTATGTGACTTAATGATTTTGAAATATAGAGTTTGAAACTAATATTGTATATTGCTTGCATAACTTCACGTATGTAAATATTTATTGCATTTAAAGATTTTTCGCAGTGAGTCAATGAATATCCCAGAATTATTTGGCTTCTTGTCATTTTCAAGTGCTTAAATCTTTCATTAAGTCCTTTCAGGCATGTTTATTCCTATTAGATTTTCAATATACTTTCAGTCCTGGTTTAACTTGTACAAATGTCTGAATCACAGAGCTATAATTATCCTGTATCTGTAAACTATGTAATAAGATAATCTTAAGCATCCCTTTCTTTTCAGAGATTTTTTCCAGTCATAGTGCAGTGTTTCTTACCAGGGTTTGCTCAGGTTGGTAATGGTGGGACAGAACAACAAGAGCTGGATCAATTGTTTTCAGTAATAAATCTATCTCTGAATTTGTTTTAGGCTAAAATCATATTTATAGACCGAAAGTCATGAGCACAACCTACCTGTAGTTTACTCACTAATCATTGAAGTTATGTTGTACAGCAGTGTTTATATTTCATTGCCTCTTGTCACTGCTGCTTTAGATTTCACCTCCTGAGTTCTGTACTTGTGGGAAATGCCACTCTGAGTTGTTCAGAGTGTGATTCAGCCCCTTCCCATGCCACACTTGTGAGCATTAGAGCAGTGTTAGCATCTTTGTAAGGCCAAACCTGTCATTGCCAATGGTTTGTGTCACTAGCTGTATAACTTGGCAAACACAGTCAGTCCTTTTGACTCCTGAATTAGCAGATATTTTATAAGGGAATTTCTTTGCTTGTGATATATTTCACTGTAAGGAAATTATATTTAAGCAGCAAGTCATTTGCCTGAATTCACATTGTTGGTTATTGCCCCTTTTGTGACAGTACAGAATTGCATTATGCTTTATGACTTTTTTATCTTCTTGAATAATGACATTTCTGCTTAACAGAAACTGTGCTACACCTTCAACCAGAAATGCTGAGTGCAATATACTCTAGAGGGTTAATCTGAAATTCCTGAGAGAATAGTCAAGCATACACATTTTTACATTTATGGATGCGGAACCGAATCCATTTTTTTTAATGGTATAGATTTTCTTCTTTATTAAATGATGGAGCTGGCCATATATATTCTTGTCATTAATCAATAATTTCTATTGTTTTAATTTTATGTTATGAAAGGTTAGAAAGCACAGCCGACTTGGAGAATACTAAGTCGACTCAGGTAAATGATTGCCAAGGGATGGAAATTTATTGTGAAATCTGGGAAAGATCAGAGTGAATCTTCCCACCCAACACCTTTTTTTTTTTTTTTATCCAGCAGAATCAGATTGGCCAAATAATGGAAACAAAAAGCCTCCACTTAAATCAATTATTTCAATCTCAATTAAAAATAATGTTCTTGCAGAAAGTATTTAATCTAGGTAGTTCTGCTGGTCTGAGTCTGCTGCTCTGTGGACTGAACACCTCTCTTTAATGGTAGTAGTGGTATGAAACTCTGAGTATCTGTAGGCAAGGCATAAATCTCTGCAGGATCAGAGTCCCATGTTGTACTTATTCACATGTAGTAAAGCTGTTTGCTGGGCTGGGTACGAGTTAAACTGCACCCTCTGTCAGAGGATACAACAGCCCATGATAAATGGCCATTTAGTGTATTTCTTGGTGCCAGAGATGATTATTGTGAAATTATCCATTGCATTTATAAATGTGTTTTTCCTTTGGCAGCAAAGGCATGCTATACTGCAGAGGTATATATTAATCTGATTGCTCAGCAGTAAAGGTAATGTGTTCACCATTTGCAGCACTGCTTTTTGTTTATCAACCTTCTGGTTAATTTCTAGGTTTGTATTTAAGTATGTGTCGTTTATGAGGTCATTAAGTGGTAGCCACTGGTGCAGGAATACAATAATAAATAGTAATGATTCCTAGTAAAGTGTTCAGTTGATGAACCTTTTCTGGGTGCTTCGAGGCAATGAAAAGAAATAATCCAGTTAGTTGCATTAACCTAAAATTTCTCCCCTCCGTAGCTTAGTTGTCAGTCTCTTGCACTTTGGAACTTCACTGGGATGGAACTAGTCATAACCCACTAACATATTCCTACACCTGTTGAGTAGAAGGAAAGATCTAACCAAGGAGAACTAAACATGAAAGTTCAGGCAGTTCAGTTGAATGTGACCATTCCTTTAAAACCTTATTGGAGTTGGAATATTTGTGGTGTATACACTCTAAAATCTTCTTAGTGTCCATGATAACTAGATGGGTGTGTATGTGTGACCTGCATTGTTATATTTGCTCATTTTATAGTATTTGTATCAGGCTGCACACAGAGCCCTTTCTAGCTGAATCTAATAGTATGTGAAAGTCTGGTGACTAAGGAATAACTCAAGGTTACATTTTCTGTGTCTTTTATTACTGTAAAACATAAAAAGCTGCTTTGTGGCCTTCCCTATAGCCAGTAGTCTGGAGAGATGTTTACAGAAAGATATATTAAAATACTTAACTCATCTACTTATAAATCATCATAAAAAGGTAACAACTTTATGAAAGTAACATCAGTACAAATTGCATATGGCTCATGGGATAGATTTTATAAACTAGGTTTTTTGGTTGTAGTAACATAAACATCTATGAATATTAAGCCACACTTTTTTTTGGAATTCAATTTTAATCTTTCAAATATAGACCAGGGACTATTTTCTCCTGACTGTGTAATTTCAATTCCCTTTTTTGCTGATGGCATTTATGATCGGAAATAGATTAAAAAAATACAGGCACAAAATTTGCTGAAGTGATTTGCTGAGCAGGCTGCATGTACATAAGTAAAAGCTGCTTAAGTAAACTTAGAGCTTGAAAAAACATTCTTCTTGATCAGTTCTTTCCATAGTGAGGATTATGAAACTTTACTAGATTATAGCACACATAAGTGAGATTTTGACCCTGGCACAGATTTCATTTGTGTTCTCTCCAACATTTGGGGCTTCATGAAATAATCAATCCAGGAGTAGTGTAACAATAGAAACAATTTAGGGAGTTTTACTATAAAGTGCTTAATTCTTGCAAGAATTCGTCTAGTGGGATTTCTTCATTCTGCTGTTAATTTTACAGTTTGCTGCTCATGTGTGCCTGTGTGCCCCAATCAGTCTGTCATGTGGGAAGGGAATATATGTGGCCTGTAGTCAGGGAGTTGCCTGCAAGCAGGAATTTAGAAGGTGTTTGAAAAATATTTCTGGTGGAATAATAGAGATTTTAAGACCTGCAGAGAAAATCATAGAATCATAGAATTTAGGGGGTTTGAATGGACCTTATAGATCACCTAGTCCCAAACCCCTGCCCTGAGCAGGGACACCTCCTCCAACCTGGCTGTGAACACTGCCAGGGTTGGGGCATCCACCACTTCCCTGGGCAACCTGTGCCAGTGCCTCACCACCCTCACAGGAAAAAGCTTTTTTCTTATATCTAACCTAAACTTTTCCCCCCCCCTTCAGTTTGAACCCATTACCCTTTGTCCTGTCACTGCAGTTCCTAACACAGAGTCCCTCTCCAGCCCCTTGTAGTCCCCTCAGTTATTGAAAAGTTGCTATGAGGTCTCTACACAGTCTTCTCTTCTCCAGGCTGAACAGCCCCAACTCCCTCAGCCTGTCCTCATAGGGGAGATGCTCCAGTCCTCTTGTCAACTTTGTGGCCTCCTCTGACCTTGCTCCAACAGTTCCATGTCCTTGTTATGTTGAGGACACCAGAACTGTGTGCAGTATTCCAGGTGGGTCTCACAAGAGCAGAGTAGAGGGGAAGAATCACCTCTTTTGACCTGCTGCCCACACTCCTGTGGATGCAGCCTAGAATTTGGTTGGCTTTCTAGGCCAAATAAATTTCAGGTGTTTGTTAGAAGACAGATTACAAGACTGCAATCTGTCAAAACTCATATTGCTGAATTATAAACTGATTTCCTAGGACAAGTGGTGAATAGACTTTTTAAACTTGTTCTAACTTCTGTGCCACTTGGTTTACAGCATAACTCTGTTCCTACAAAACCTGTATTTGTGCATTTTGGCTGAGATTTTTGAAGGCCATTCATTTGCTTGCAAAGTTTCTGCATTTTTGAGATGATCCAATGAATCCAGCTGCCTATTAATCATGAGGTGAAGAGCCACTGCTCAGAGCTACAACAGAACTGTGTGCCTTAGTCAGGAATTTTACATCACCTGAAGTTGCTAGAGTGAAATAATTGTGCAAGATAAAACACAGAGGGCTCTAACCTAAAGAAAACATGTCAGTAAATAATTGTTGTTTGTTACTGGTTTCATTTCCAGAATTTGTAGGTATTTAGTTAAACCCTTAGAGGATTAATTGTAAATGTTACACACCCAATGTTCCTTTGGTTAATAGAAATGGTAATACCTGTGCAAAACAGAACTTCTTTCAGTGCCATAATGGAATTACATCTTGGAAAACAGCAGAAGAAGGCAAGAGGAAAACCCTTGGTATATGCAATTTCAGATTAAGCTTCCTTTGGATTGAAAAATATTGTCTAGGTGTGGGGACTGCTTTTAAACTGGGCAGGAGAACTACCTTTATCTTACTGTGCTATTCACTTTGATTAATTAAATCCAAGTATAAAATTGTCCTGGGTTTTTCTGTGTGAATGAGTTGAGAAAAATATTGTCATTTTCACAAACTAAAATCAGAGTTTTCAGCTGCTTCTGAAACTGTAGTTACTTCTGAGTTTTTGGCTTTGTACATCCCTGTAGTGATTATTTATGCCCTAGGTACATGGAAACAAAATCAAGGCAGAGCCAGCTACAAATGTCCTTATCTACCCTGAAATATCTTGTGTCATACTTACATATTTCTGTACTTACATTCAGGACTAGAAATAATTTATGGAGTTAGAATACATTTTCATCTTTGAGATTCATGTTTGAATTTGAAGAAAAGGTAGGAGAGAGTCTTAGAAATCATCAGAACCCAACGGTCATATTTATGAATGTACTATTTCTGTTTCTTTTTCCCATTTCAGTCTAATTTCCTGAGAAACTAAGCTCATGTGATTACTCAGCCTGACCCACTGGTGGTTCACTATGTTCATGGAGTGAGCATTTCATCTGGAATGTGTGCCTGTGTGAGACCTTTGCAATGTCATTTATTTTCGCTTTACAGACAGACTTTTGCTCTGCTAATGTTGCTCCTAAATAGTTGTGGGAATAGCACTCATGTTTATTGATGTTACATGCCTACATTTGTAGGCTGTTGTCTTCTTTTTTTGTGGTAAACATAAATAATGTGCCTCTCAGTGAGAGCAGAGCACATTTTGCTCATTTAGCCACGTACTTACATGGTGTCTGGACATAACTGAGTGAAGAGCATTCTTTAAAAGAATCTTCCTAGTTCTTTGTGGAAGTAGGAAAGTAAAACAAAACAAAGGGAAATGCATTTAGTTAAGCATAGTTACATTACATGCTGTACTTAAGAGACAGTAACTCAGATCTCTCCAGAAGTGTTTTGTGGTTTTTGCCCCTGCAGGATGAAAATGTAGCACTCAGGAAACATGGATAATGCAGCTATCAAGTCAGATAGAAAATAGTAGCAAATGAAACAAACTCCTGCTTTAAAGCCCCGAGACAACGTCATAATCCTTCTGGATAGATCCTAATAAGTTCATTTCCTCTACAAAAGTGGAGAAAATGGAATGATTTCAGAATTATTTTGTATCCTAATGGTTTCCAAAAATAGAGGTTCTGGATGATAACTCCATACTAGCAAATATTTGTTTTCCAGAGTAGAATTTAACTTCCTCTTTAGTTTCCCAGGAAGGGTGTTGTGATCCATTCTATGGCACTGGGGCTGAGCTATGTTTTTGTGCTAATCCAGTCACTCATCAGAGTAGATACATTAGCAGTTTAATTCTGGAGTGATGTTTTGTTTTGGTTTAGGGTTTTGATTTTTTTTATGGTGACCCATAGAAATGAACTGAAGATGTCTAGTTCCATTGCCACTCCTTGGATAAATACAGCAGACTGATGAAAAGTGTCCAGAAATGTGACATCACTAATGAATCAACCTTAGATTTCCTTTCATTGTTGTTAGTTTCAGTTATCTCCATAAGTCATTTTTGTTAGGGTGAATTAAACTACCTCTTGAGTCATCACAAAGCATGAGACAGAAGGCATAAATAAGAAGCACAGCATATGAGTGTTGTGCAGTCACTCCCTGCAAAAGATCATCTGACTACCACAGGGAAATCACCACTTATTACTGCAAAGAGCTATGAGCTGACTGATAAGTCATTGTGTCTGTAAGGCCATGAAAGATGCTTGAAAATACTTCCCCAGAGAGCACACAGATCTCCCTGTGACCACACACACAGACACTGCAAGGGCAAAGACTCTACCACCACACACCTTGCAAGTCATTCTGCATTTTTACTTTACTAACAATTTCTTTTGGAAATTTACTATGCTACAAGAATAGCTTTATGTGAAATCTTCTGGATTTGGAATATTAATGTAAGATAAACTACTTTTAAATTGGATTTCTAGAATGCAATTGATTGTGTTTGCCTGGGAAGAATAAGGAATTATCCACATGGTTATCTATAACTTAGATATGCTGCTTCTGAGCAAGTAGGAGAATAATTTGGGAATATTTCTGATAAAGGGCAGTATATTTCACATTGCCTTAGATTACCTGAGAAGGAGAAAAGCAATGTTTTGGTAAAGTATATTTTCAATCCATCTTCTATAGGTAAGGTAAAGGTTAAGTTTTCAATTTAATAAAAGCAGAAGTATCAAAAAGTTTTTGCCTTCATCTCTGAGACTTTTCTTCTGGAAATCTCTAAAAGACTTTTTTGTTGCAGGTTGTTGTTTTCTTCCCTAGTCAGCATAGACTGGAATTTGCTGTATTCCTTAGAACATTGCTCCAGTAATGTATGTTATTGACCAGAATTGTCCAATGCTTATGAAAAACAAAAGGGTCATAAGACATAAAATTGGATGAATGGCTTGAGTTTATTCTGGCATTCAACAGGCTTAGCTATAAAAGCTTCAACAGGCTTAGCTATAAAAGCTTTTCTGCTTCTGTCAACAGGGAAATCATTCTTGTGAATTCTTCAGTGGCAAAACTTGGTAACAGGAAAAATCCATCCAGGAGGGGCAAGAACATTGGAAGGTCTCATAATTAGCTTTTGAATTTACAGTGAAAAAACCATTTTTTTTATTAGCAATGAGCAACTGTAGCCTAACATGGTGTTACTCAAAAACATCATTGTGTTTGGATTGAGAAGGAATCAGCTGCTTCTGAATGCAGAGTTATCATGAGTATCTCACTTATGAAGCAGAAATTTACTTCTTCATCTAATCAGTGAAGAAAGAAACTCAAATGAATACGATAAACAAGATTTTCTGGGGGGAAAAAAAGCAACACAGTTGGATTTGATTTGAAAAGAGCAATAGCAGGCATATGTCATGTGTCATTAAAGGGGAGAACTGGCGACAGTGTTATTCATTATGTGGTTTCAGAGTGCCCTAAATTGGAGTATAAGATTATTGGAAGTGGTTGATTTCCCCAGATTACTGCTTAATAGTGACTAAAGGGCCCACATTACTCATATTTGCAAAGAAAATAGTGCCAAAAAACAGCAGTGGTTGACTGGAATGAAATGTGGAGCCCTCAGGGTTTTAGCTTGAGATGCAGCTTAATTGTGTGTCTCTTGCTTAATACAAATGTCCCTGAGCCTCTGAGGCTGGTGTGCTTTCAGCTCCTGTGAGTCGATCCAGCAGCTCCAAAGTATTTGCTGGTAATTTTTCCTTCAGTGCTTTCGAGACAAATTATTATAATGACTTCACAGACCAAAGTAGGTTTCCCTATTTCTGACTGTTTATCAATACCAAATGCTATATTCCTTCAATTTCCTGTCAGCTTTTGTTTCCTTTATCTGCTGAAACCTCTGAAATGGCATGTTTGGAAGAGGGTCATGGTCTGATGTCATCTCTTGCCTTGACACTTCCAGAAAAACAGATATGTAAGAATGACTCAACTGGGACTAAGGTGCATTTGCTGTAAACCCACTGATGTGTTGGCTCTTGATAATGAAATAGAAGTGTTGTGAATTACTTTGAAACAAAGGCAACTTGTATTCTCAAACACATTTCTGAAAGTAGTTTTAGGAAGAATTTAAACTGTGAAGTTTCTTGTGTTGTTAGGGGGCATATATTAGCCCTACTTGGATAATGTTTTGCTAAATTGGCTGTGGGGTGTTCACAGAGCATTCTTGAAGAACAGCTAATTAGAAATAACCTGAAATTTGCACAAATTTGTCCCCCCAAAAAAATCTTACTATGTTTCTTTCATGGTATTTTGAATTTCTCTGCCAGATTCCATGAAATGAAGCAAAATGCTACATTACTGTGAAAGAAAATGATTTTGTTGTGCGAGTGCAGAGTTTGAATTCTGTGCTGTGTTGAACTCCTGGTATGCCACACAAAACTTTTAACTGCTGTGCTTCTATTTCCTGATGATGAAAGGGAAAGAAAAGTCCTTTTTTTTTTGCCTAATGAAAATGTCAGGTGTAAGTAGCAAAGTTTAACTTTTACACAGAAAGTACCTTGGGAAAGGACCTAAGAAGTCACTCCATCCATCTGCTTTAAAAAGCAACACCTGGAACTAAAGTATTGAAGTGTCCTATCACACATAGGGAGATGAGTGAAGGAAGAGATTACTCCTCTATTAAAACCTGTGTGGAAATGATCCTGATTTCTGCCTTTCCTGCATTACCTTGTAAATTTGAATAAGGTATAAAAGAACCCTTAGATTCTGAAAATGATGCTTACAGTCTTGGAATTCAGAGGGATTACTTAAGCCTTTCTGAGTCAACATGTTGGTTGTCTCATCCTTGTAATAATCTTCTGTTACTTCTTTTCATGTTTCAGTTTTCGTGAGTCTCATGCTGTTACTGTTGAGATCTATTAAATGCTGTGTCTCAGAAAGCAGAACATGTAAGGGAATGCTAATTGAAATTACTGTATTTATTTCTCTCTGAGGAGAAGTATCAATGTAGTATAATAGTATGTCTCAGGGCTAAAGATTGTGGAATTCACATTCACAATAACAGCAATCTACTTTGTGCTGGAGATAATAGCAGACAGTATTTTGCTAGGAGCAATGTCTTTCATGTCTGTTCTGTTGCATGAAGCCAAAGCCTAAGGCACTTAGATAACACATATTAACAGAGACAAAACTTATAATATTCAGGGAGTAAATATTCACCACTTCCATGTTAATCCAGAAACTGAGCATTGTGAGTGCTGGATATAAAATCAAATGGGGAAGTGTCTGCTCTCTGTGGGTGGAGTCTTTGACAACAGAAATGACTTGGCAGCATCAAATGGGCAAGTCAGCAGTGTGGTCTGTGCATGGAGCTGGGCAAGGTTGAGCTCTTCAAATGGGACCTGCACCTCTGAGCATAACTGGAAAACCTCAGCTTCATAAGTCTCTGGAAAGAATCTGTACTTTCCCCTCTATCTTCCACAAAAATACAGTTAATCTGCACTTCAGGTTCACAACACAAGGTTTTTGCTTAGGGTTGGCATA
The DNA here is from genome assembly GCF_000695815.1 of Acanthisitta chloris. Classification (NCBI taxonomy): domain Eukaryota; kingdom Metazoa; phylum Chordata; class Aves; order Passeriformes; family Acanthisittidae; genus Acanthisitta; species Acanthisitta chloris. The sequence continues at coordinate 43,068 of NW_008673241.1, forward strand.
ACCTTTGCTTGCACAATGTTCACACTGCTCGTGTGTTCTGCTTGCTGAAAAACCTTTTCCAAGAGCTAGAAATTTGCATTCTTTGCCTAAATAATACGTCCCTCTCATTATTGTCTGTTTATCACTTCCATGTGGGAACAAGCTCAGTTTGCCATAAAATCAGGCACATCCCAGAAGAGCTTTTTTTTCATGTCCCAGAGCTGCACCAGTTTGTTTGGTGTGGTTGGAAGCTAAAGGCTTCAGCATTTGATGTCACCATAAACAGCAGCTTAGGCTAATAAAACCTTTTTTTGAGTTTGACTCTTCCCAAGAAGTCCAGCTCTTGCTCTCAGTTGGGCATGTAAATGGTGTTTTTATGTCAGGGCATGGAACGTGGCCCAGCTGAACAGAGAGCAGCTCAAGCTGCACAAACAGTTTTGCTCGAGCACATAGATTTTTGTGCCAAAGAATGAAATAGTGTCCTAATGATGTTTAGTTAAGCTCTAATCATGATCTTAATACAACCTATTGTGGTTGCTAGATTGGCTTGGATGTTGTATTATTTGTAGAACAGCTCAAATCTACTTCTGAGTTTAAATGTATGTGATGCCACCTCATCAAAGGAACCATCTGAAGAAGAGTTATTTGCATGTGTCTGTGTTTGGTGCAGAGCTGTGCACACTGATGGTAACAAGGTGTTTGTTGAAAGTTTTGGGAATATATTTTAGCAATGTGCAGTATCTGTTCGCATGTTTTAATGCAGTTTCATATACAATGTGTGGGATTTATTTAAGAAATCTCCTGGATATCTTCTGAATGAGGCATTGTCTAGAAAAGTGCAATCCCAAATGCTTCTCTGTTCTCTAGAAAATAATGTTGTTCATTTGAAAGAGAATGCGAAGTACTCCAAAAGAAAGGATTTAAAATGATTATGTAAGATGCAGGGAGAAATCTGGTGAAAAGTGGAAAATTTGAAAGCCAAATAGTATTTTAGTGTCTGCATTTTAGCATGACAAGTAGAAGCCTGAAGTGTGTATGTTTCTAGCTCTACTTTTGCCTGACTGCTCCTCCGGTATCAAAACCTTAAAACCCTGCAATAATTTTATTCTATTTTCTACTCAGTTCACTCTAAGACTAAAAGGATTTTAATTAGACCCACTTCACAAGCTGTACTGAGAGCATCAGCAGTGCCTGTTCATGAAATGAAAAAGTAAATGAAGCAAAAAGATGCTCTAGTCTCAGGCACATTTTATTGGGGTTGACAATGTTAACTTATTTAGCAGGAAAGAGATGCTCTCTGCAGGGCTTGGGTTACTAGAGGATTTGTGTGGTCTGTGTCATGCAGAGGTTGCATTAGAACACAGAAATGGTCTGTCTTTCCCTTCGAAGTTTAAGAACTATTTGGCTAGCACACAGATTGATATAAGATGTATTGTTTCCCTTCCTCGTTGTTTTTCTCATTCAGGCTGGAATAATAGATGCCATTTAGAGCAACCTTCTCAACATGGCACTCACACACCTGTACAGCATTAATTTGTTCAGCTTCTTTTCAGACTTCTCAGAGGGAACAATAGAGTCCTAAAAATAATTCAAATTTTTCTACTATGAATAAATCTGGTTAAAATACATTTAAATATCCAGATCGAGTGAGAAATTTGCTGTAACGTGGCAAATAAAACAAGAACTGCTATTGTTACAGCTCTGGAGTATTTTGTACAAATCTATTGGGCCTAATTTTGTAATTCGCTAATTTGATATCCAAGTGCTGTTTGATGTTTTTCCTGCAGCTCCTTGACTTAAATTAGCACTACTGAATTGTAACCTAATAGACCTTTTACCCACACTTTGATTTGTCAGAAACTATAAAAAATTAGGCATTTATTATTTAACAAAACATTATTGTGTATTTTCTCTGATCACTAAGCAAAATTTTATGGCAGTAAAAAAAAGGTAGAAAATGGCAGCTGATGTGTACATCAAGTCATCATTTCCCAACTCTTAACAACTGCATGAATGTTTAAAGCCAAGCAAACTTTTAAAATTTATTTAAATTTTATTCTTACCCTCAGTAAGTGTTAAATGGTCTGGTTTACTTGCCCAGCAGGTTAAGAGAGGCTACTATATAGAAACAGTGCCATGGATGGAGGCACATGGTGGCCTAAAACCAGGGAATAACATGGCACTAAATTTGAATCTGCTCATTCCCATTTGCAGTATCTTAACCGACAAACTGTTTCCTGGTGATGGATCATGCTGCAGCATAAGGAGACAGTGGATAGGTCTGTAGGTCTAAGAGGGATGGCATGTTTGTCACAGATCATATACTGAGTTATAAATTGTCCCTTCTGTCTCTTGTGCTCAGTAATCCTGTTGTAGGCAAGGAGTGTGCAGTGTGACAAAGAGCAGATGGTTCTGTCTCTGCTGCTTTCCTTCAGAGTTTTTGTCCTGCCTGTACTGCCAGAGACACGTTGGAAAGGTGCATTTCTCTGCTGTCCTTCATTCCCACACAGGTCTCAGCTGCTGTTCATCTGAGCAGCATCTCTGGTCACTGCATGAATCATAGAATCATAGAATCAACCAGGCTGGAAGAGACCTCAAAGATCATCAAGTCCAACTCTACCGTGGTGACTAGACCATGGCACTAAGTGCCACATCCAGTCTCATCTTCAAAACCTCCAGGGATGGTGAATCCACCACCTCCCTGGGCAACCCATTTCAATGCCTGATCATTCTCTCTGTAAAAAATCTCTTCCTAATATCCAGCCTAAACCTCCCCTGGCAGAGCTTTACAGTGTCTGGTTCCTTAATCCTGGTTTTCATCAGAGTTGGTTTATGTAGTTCTGGTACAGTCAAACCTGGTGCACATTCACTGATCAGAACCTGGAGAATGGGTTTTGCTTCCTTCTTCCTTGCTCCCTCCTCTAATCACACAGGTGCTATGTCACGTTCCCTAGTTGCTTCGACTGGATGTAACTCTCAGAAAGCTTAGCTCAAATCTTCTCCCAAGATTACAATCATTAACAGTAATCATTATAGATTATTACAGATAGCACTAGATGAGATTTTCTTTCATTTAGCACAGGTTCCTTCAGAAAATAACTTGCTAAAGTGCTCCTCAAGCTCTCCGAAGTTTTTATCCCTCGAACTTTCAAAAGTTTTTATCCCTATCTCTTTCTCTCATCTAACATAGAAGTGAAGAAACTCGTAGCAATTGCAAGACATTTCACACATACTCTTCCCAAGTAGAATATTGTGTGGGCAGTGTAATATTTTATTGCAGTTACTAACTTTTGCCTTTTTAATTCAGCAGGGGGGAGGTGTCAAGGGACTTTATTTCAAGCACTGTTTGCCTTTATTGGAGCAGGCAACTAAATAAATGAATGCAGCGATTGGAAGAAGCTGTGGTTGAATTTGTGATAGTTTGTTCCCCAACTCTAATTGTCTCCCAGTCCCTAAACAGATATGTTTTGGGTGGGTTTTTTTATGCCATGTAACTTACTGGAAAACAAGTTAAAGAATAGGATTCCAGGCTTTTGGGCTGAGATACAGTGAAATACCAAGAATTAGTTTGTGCATAGAAGTTCAGAATTGTTACAGTAAAGCAGAGACCCCAAGGTCAGATGGTGGCAGAGTCTGAATGTTTTGCTGATTTGATTACTAAGGTTCAAATCATTAGTATCTCCTGTCTTTGGATGAGTATTTCCCAGCTTTTAAAATTTGTGTACCAACTTGCAATCTATCATGTCCCATGGAGTGTTTCACAGTAGTACAGTGCCATGTGCTCAAACCCATAGTTGAAGGAATATGCAGGTAAACACCTGTAGCTTGGAGCAGGGCAATAACATTTTTGTCATTAGATGTTCAGTCAGCAGCTCTACAGTGGTTTGTTTATACTTCTAGATGCAGGTAAAGATTTAGCACAGAAATAATTGAACTTTGAATTTTGTGTCTGTAATTCCTGGTGCTCAGTACAGCAGTTGAAGATTAGGGGATTGTTTCTACAGCATTCCTTCTTTTTGATGATTGAATTCTAGGGTTTAGGAATGGCAGCCTGCCTGTCTCAAAGGTTGTCTGGGCTTTAAAAATTACAGCTCTTTCATCTGGACATCTCACACTGTGCTCCCAAAATCTGTCTTTGAACACTAGAAATAATCTCCTGCTTTCTCTAAATCCTGGAATCATCACTGACTCTTAAATTGAATTTTGGGTATTCAAGAGGCCTGGGGATGTCTGTGTGTGTGTGTGTGTGTGTGAAGTGTTTTAGGTAAATGAAAATAATTTAGGGTGAATAATTTTAATGGGAAAGGTGAAAATTGGGATTGGAGCATTTGCTGTCCCCAGCACAGGCACAGATTCCTCATAGTTCACAGCCTGTCCTGGCAAAGGTGTGGGAGAGGCAGAGCTTGTTCTTCACATACATTCCTTTCAAACTACCACAGGTATCTTTTAAGAAGAGTGAGGCACACAGATGGGAGACCAACTTGAGTGTTTGAAACTTTGCCACAAAGTGCTTCTATTCACTGCCACCATTAACTCCATTGGCTCAGTCAGTGCACAGTGGCTGAAGCTTCACTTGGAGAACACTCCAGCCTGGAAGCACTCACAGCCTCTGTAACAGGCTGAAGTGCAAGATGCTGCTGCTGCCCATTGAGCAGCCCAGGGCATCATAGCCTTCTTTCCCTGGGGACAGAAAGGCTGAGTGAAACTGTGATCAAACAGAAGAGGCTGGCTGAGGGTATTGAGGTGCCAGACCTCGTGGTGTTTGGACAGTATTGGATTTGTCTTCTCTGCACCCACTATTTCAATTAGCTTTTGTGAGTTTTTACTGAAGTTTTTCTTCTTCTTTAAATCCACCTTTGTGTGTTGGTATATTGCAAACTGATTCGACTTTTAAATTCACAAGAATAATCTCTCCAAGATGTAACCTATGCCTTGTTTGTAGCCACAACATGTACTTAGTGTAGTATGGGTTTATGTAGTTTATTCCCTTTGTTTTGTTGTTGCTTCATCTTTAAATATGGTATTTAGATATAAAATTCTATGTACTCTTCTTACGTAGAAGCTCTTAATAAGAGAAAGGAACTTGCATATGTATGACTTGAGTTGTGAAGAGCTCAGCTGTATTGCTTGCTATGCTGGCACATACCTACCTTGACATTTCTCTATCTGTGTTTTGGTCCTGCCAGCTGAGGGAGGTGTAGAAACTTGTCTTTTTGTCAGTTCTCTGGTGTGTTTGGGACAACTGCTCCATTACCTTGAAACAGCATGAAAACCCTAGGATAGGTACAGATGTAGTGATAGATACAATTTATATCAAGTAAAGATGTACATAATGTGATGTTCAGAAAGTGGATTCTAGATTTGTTGCAAGGGCTGCATGGATTTTTTTCTTGCCCATCTTACTTGATGGTAGCTTTAAACTCCCTGATGTTGGTATAGGGAAATACCTTAATAATTTTATATGAAGATTTGCAAAACTGAAATATAGGTATGTCATACATTAAATCCAAACCCCAGGGTGGTTTTTCTGCACACTTGTGCCACTGGTCACAGCCAGAAGCTTTGCACTCATTCTGCTTGCTCCCAAAAGCAGCAGTTGTGAGTTTTGTGCAGCAGGGCTGAACAGACTCTGTCTGACATCTATTTCTAGTGCTGCAATCAGATCAATTTCCACCCTTTACACCAGTTTTCACAAAAGCTTCTTTCTCTTGGAGTTTGTTTGGGCTTTTTTATCTTTGTTTGTTTGTGTCTTTGGTTGTTGTTTCTTTGTTTTGTTTCATTTACTTCCCAAAATAAACTCCACAAAACCAAACCTGTTCTGAAGAAGACTTTTATGCTCTTTGCAGTTAATTGGCAGGTTTTTGTTAACTGAGGCAATAACATTAGAAAAATTTGATATCAATGTATGCCAAAATAATGGTCTTAGTATGAGTTCAAGTGCTCTGGAGAAGTGTAAAGAACTAATTGTAATGCAATGAAAAGGCAGCAAATTTGCTGATACTCATTAGAAGTCAGTTGGAAATACATCTGCTTAGAATGTGTGTTAAATGGGTTTTAATTTTGCATATTGCTAGCAAATAAAAAAAAAAACTATAAAAGAGCCACCCTTTTCAAAATTAAATACTTTCTCTTTTGTGTATTTAATTAAGACTTTTCCCTCTCTGAAACCCGTTTTGGGCTGAGCAGTTTCTTTAAAACTGGACCCATGATGCTAAAATAATAGTTTAAGGTGTTCCAAAAAGTCCTTAAGATTAATTTGCCTTTAACAGATGGGAGACTTTAGTCTGAGATGGGAGTGAGAGAGGAATACCAGGAGTTAGTGGTAACAATTAGTGGATGATGGGCTACAGGTGCAGTGGAGGGAGCTAAGATTCTCAGTTGCCAGATCTACTCACTCACTGTTGTTGAATCAAGTGCTCTGTTTTTCCTTCTCACACTGTCAGTGATTTCCTAGTGTCACTCTGCAAGTCTTTCTTAATTTCCAGTCTAGAAGGATTTGCTGATTGCTGGTAATTCTTTGATCACTTCTTCAAACAACTGATCATAATAATTATAATGCTCTTATTTAATGAGGCAGCACTCCTCTAAGGACTAAGCAAATATTATTTATGGCTCAAGTAATTCAGGTACAGAGAAGTTTAAATCACCATGTAGTACCCAAGGGAGGGATGCACTATTTCTGTCTGAGATGTCTCAGAAGAAATATGAATGCTTGCATCCTCTAAGATTTGCTTAGTAGATCAGATGCTCCTCAAACTGTGCAACTTTTTGTGCATAAATATGAGGATATTGCATAGATCTTTGCTGCGATAGATTCAGTTCTTGACAAACAAACAGTTTCCCAAGATTTACTGCAAAGTATTTGTTCACGTATTTTTCAGTCTGGAGTTTTTTATACTTTTCAGGTCTTCCTCAAGTCATAAAAAACCTCAGAACTTTTATAAAGTTTGTGGGTAGGGGCAACAGGTCTTTTTACACGGCCTAATTGCTGCTTATAAACTGTATTGGTTGGGAATAGGAGGAAAAAACACCTTGCAAGTTCCAACCTCTTACCTGTAGTACCTCTGCCAACACAAAGCCCTAACAGTGATACAGTTATGAGTATGGATTGTCCTTGACAGCTAATAACTCATTCTGTTCAAAAAGTGGATTAAGCCCCACCAGAAAGTTTTGCACAGTTGACCTAAGTGTGACATCCTGGGGCAGACTCCACCCAGCACAGGGCAGGCTGCTCACTCCCTGCTGACCCTCCCACGAGGGTATTTGAAGTAACCTGTTGCACAGCTTCACAGTGTTGTCCCCACAAGCCTTAGCTCCCACACAGGATTGCCCTTGCACAAGTGGAGCTCAATTCACACTAATGCTGAGTATGGGAAAGTGTGCAAAGAAATGCTTTCATCACCCTTAATATTGAGAATAGGGAATAAAAATGAAGTTACATTAAGGTCAGCCAAGGGACTTTATTTGTCTGCTTTGCTTTTTATTCCCCCAAACTCCTATCTTTGCAATGACCTCTGAGACCTCTGCAGTGATGCTGGGAAGAGCTTTGTCAAAGTGGCAAGAGGACACTTGCTGGAAGCATCCCCCAGGGGCCTGTGTGGCAGCCAGCAAGGATGGGAACATTTGCAAGCATCTCTTCCCGAAACAAACAAGCTGATTACGTTAGCAAACTACACAGTGAGGTCAGCCTTGCTGTCCTCTGTCTCTGAAACCATTAGCATCCATGAAATTCTATTTGCTAGTTGCCAGTCCATGGAGTCTCAACTGGTTCTTTCATACATGATTCATAAGGGCAAAGGTCTTCATAAATTTCCACATCATCCTGAACTATTCTCTGTCTCCTATAATCTGCTACTTCTTCCCCTCATATTACACCACACTGCTTTTCTTTGCACCATGCTGCTTTCCCACAGTACTGGTCATTTCCCTTGCATATTGCTCTTATTTTCTTTTCTCCTTATTTTATCTGAATTTCTTGGTACATAGAGTGGAACTTGATATATTTCTTTCTTATGTCTGTCTTGGAATCAGAGACTAGCTGAATATGACAAGAATTTATACCAGGAACAGTTTTTGTTCATTTCAAATAGAAGTGACCTATGGGAAAAGGGATTTATTGAAAGGTAATGACATTTGCTGCTAGTTCAAAACTGAAGGGAGCTGGGGGGTCACTCAGTTCAGTGGAAGGGGCAAAAACTTTAAAATGGATGGAGTAGATTAAGACCATCATGTTCAGATACCTATTTTCCACTTGAAGCAAGGAAAATTCTAGTAACAGGACTGGGGGGGGAGGGAAGAAATGCACAGCCAAAAGAGTAGAATGTCTATTATCTTCAAAACAACTAAATGAAAACAAAACGGGGATGGCAAATCTTACAAAAAATATTATACAATTTTTTTCTAGCAACCAAGGAAATAAACCATTTGCTTTCATTTTAAGTGCAGCAGACTAATACTGAAGATAATGAACTGGAGAGCAAAGGAACATTCCTGGTCACTTTGAAGTGGACACCGTTTTATGAATGTATTTTCATGAATGGATATTCAGGATTAAACACATATTTTTAGATTCCAGTTCCAGAGATGGCAATTTTGAGAAAGTAGATGTGTTTAGAATGGATAAGTCTCACTGTTGAATATCTCCAGATTGAGGGCACTGAGGATGATTGAGTTAAGGAAGTGCTTAATAATGTATCCTGTATGTTATGGAAACAAAAGTAATTCATGTTTTAATTGTAAAAATTTTGAACTTAAATAGTGGCAGGCTAATTCCTCCTGTGGTGATTGGTCATGGAATCAGATGGTGGAGCTGCCTTGCTTCTTGGCAAGGAAGCCTTTTGTTATCCTTGTTGCAGGGCCTGGGAACCCATGGTAGGTGCTGGGACAGCCGTGGGGACTGACCTTGGTGCTCTCTCACTGCCTGTCTGTGCTAACAGACCAGTGACTGCAGACACAAGGTGCTTTTGAACTTCAGAGTAGAATCTTGCCCAACCTGTTTATCACCCCCAAGAGTCCATCTGGAGCAGCAGAACTGCCATACAACCATAGGAATTGGTAGGGTCCATTGTCTACTCCTGCAAGGCTGAGCAGAAGCAAGAGAAGGTGAGCACTGCGTGCTGCAAAATCCTGCTAATTGGTACAGAGCTGCACACATCGGGTGTGGGAGACACTGCTCACACTGGGAGTCACCTTGAATGGAGAGCTCCCAATAGAACCAGCACAAAACACTGAGCTCCTGTTTCATTTGCTTGGAGCAGTCACTGGGCATTTATCTTTACAAGCTCTGCTGGCACAGTCGGCATTGTCCACAGCACAGAATACATTTAAAAAAGCTATTTCAAAAAGGCAGTTTCTCTTTGAATGATGAGCTGTCCCAAGAGAGAAAACTGCAGAAAGTAACCATATAGTATTACTGAAGCAACGAAACAGCAAGGGAAGCAAGAAAAAAAGAAAGGAGAAAATACCCTGCGAGTGCAGAAAGAGTTAAGCAATTTTTTCTATTTACATGGTTTATTTCACAAGTGTCTGACTCATTGGGCATAACCAGCACAGTTAAATTACAAAATTACTATTTGGTTCTTTTTTATTGACTACAATTCAAAGCTGCTTCAAGCCTTCCAAATTTAATCCCCCCAGCTCTTTGCCAAGAACATTACCTTTTATTTTCAGCATTAAACTGTGTAAGATACCCCTAAGGCTACATGTGAGCTCACCCTCCATGATAGGAGCTAACAGAGTGTATCAATTGTTCATGATTTCCTATTCTCCTGTAAATTGGGAGAGGCGGGAGGTGCACTGGAATGGGAATTGTGTGCTGTCAGCAGTTCTGGGGCTGAGCTGGGGCAGTGCAGAGAGAGGGAATTAATTGGGGAGTGTTTGCAGCTCTTCACTCGGAGTTACCGTTTAGCAACCTGTCAAAACTAAACTAATAAGCCCATTGCATGTATTTTGATATGCTTCCTTTACTTTAACTGTTGGGATACTATGGCTCTTCCCCCTTTTTGCTTCAAATAAAGTTAAGCAACTGCCATGCCACAGTTTCCATGGGAGAAAAGACCTTTCCAGAGACATGATCACCCTTGCAGTGAGGTTTGGTGTGGCTTTGTCTCCTGGCAAATTCACTGGCTTTAAAGTAGCAGAGATTTTTATTTTTTTATGAGTGTATTTTGTGAATTTGTTCTCCTCATGCTTCACCTCCTATTCTCAGATGAGGAGTTTTCTTATTAGTTGATTGCATTGCAGGTGTGAAGTGTTTATTTATAACTGCAATTGCTTAATTATAGTATCTTTTATTTGTGGAAATTAGTGCTGAACTTAGAATATGAATTTGAACAGGTGCTTTCTCATGTGTATTTTGAAAGTCAAATACTAAATCTGTTTTTGATGGAATTATATTTTAAAATGCTTCCCTCAAAGTGGAAAAAACCAGTGTTTAACAACAAAAATCATCCACCTTTATTTCCTTGGACTATATTCAAATTTGTCGTGAGAGCATGTTAATACTGCAAAAAGGTATTGAAATTATCTTAGAGTTGTCTTAGGTCTGTCCTGCCTGTTGATAACATGAAATATTTCAGTATAGGCAATTTGACCATATAAGTGGGACAAATGAGAAGGGCAATTCAGCTTCAGGAGAAGCTCAAATTCAACTGTGGAAAGCAAAAGCAAAAAAAAAAGGTCATCTTCCTTTTCCATTTCTCCTTCAGTGTATTGAAAGTGTTCATTCTGAGCATGAGGCACACGTCAGTCTGCATTGGTGGGAGAATGAAATACAATAATGTTTCACTGCTGCATGTGTTTTGAAAATGTGTGACCACCTACTTTGCAAAATGTGTTGCTTAGTGGTACACTAGCACTTCCCTTTGGGGCAAAGAGAAGTTCACAGAGTGTAACTTGGATTTTTTCATCATCATATTCTAGAAGCCTAAGCTGTGAAACTTCTCTGTTGGTAAAATCTTGATGATAATGTTTGACAGTGTTCCTGGAATGAGAAATGAGGCTGTACTGTATCAGTGCATTCTGAATTTGAGAACATTCTCATGTCTTTTCTTTCTACTGTTTTCTTTCCTCTGTCCAAATATCAAGAGTTTGAAATGTATAAAATTTCAATATGGAAAATTTTTCTCATTTGTTACAGTTATATTACTGTAATAACGATGGAGGGAATTGCCCATGTTTGTTACAAAGCTGTCCCTGGTGTGCTCTCACTTCATTTTGGCCACTTATGTTTTAGGAAAGTTCTTTTGTTTGCTTTGGGGGATTTTTTGGGGGGTGTTTTTTAGCAGCCATGTCACTTGCTTCTCATCCTGACAGTCCCTTCCCAGTTAAGAAGTGACGTTTGCTAACTTTGCAAGAGCTAGTAAGTCTCTGCAAATCATCAAAGTAAAGGTAAACTGAGCACAAATAACAAGTATTTACTGCCAGGAGAAGTTACTGTGCTTGCAGCTGGTGTAGTGTTTCTAGAGAGCTTCATAAATAAATAAAACTGTATTCTACATCTGAGCAATAATCATGGATTTCCTTGTAAATATTGAGACTCAAATTAGAGGTTGATACATGACAGTGTGTTCAGTACCTTTGTTTGCTGGAGAACTGATAAAATGACATTTGATGTGATTATTAAAATATATATATTAAAATAAGGTTTCTGTTCTTGGGATTTTATGATATTTTTAAAAGTAATAAAAAAACCCTCAAAGCTTCACTGCAGGGAAAAACTCCAAAAGTAAACCAACGGGAGGAAAAAGGAAATGAGATTGTGTGATTCAGACACTGATCTCCAGAGATCTGAGATTATTTTCCTGTTCTGATGTGAGTCTTGTCTGAGTTAGGGAATCACTTTTTCCACCCAAAGCAATTGAAGGCTCAGATCTACAATTTGATCCTCTCAGAGAAGTGCAGAGTGCTCTCCCCATGCTCTTGCCTTCCAGGTTGGTGTATGGGACTGCTGCTTTCTCTGCACAGGCTCAGGAGAGTTGGGTCTCATTTGGATATTAAATTTCAGATTTCTAAAATCTATCACACAAATAACTTGCATTGTCTTTCAAGACTTCAGTAGTTTTGAAATAAAGGTAAAATTTGTTTACCAGAAGAGATACCATGATGCAACCCAAACATAGCCCCATACTAGCCACTGTGAAGAAAGTTAACTCTACTTCAGCCCAAACCAGCACATAATAGAACAATGATCTGACTTATAGAGTAAATTCTTTCTCTGGTGTAGTTAATTGTGTAAGAGTTGAGCCTGTTAAAGGAAATAACTCTGAACTAGTTTATCTAAGAGTTTGGTTGAAGAAATGAAGTTATACCAGGAATCAAATCCAGCTTAGGAAAAAATCTTTACTACCATCAGTGGTGGGCAAAAAGGAGAAGAATCCAATTTGACTTTCAAATCCAAGGCTGAGGCAGAGCTCAAAGTTAAAACAACTTTCAACTTGCAAACACTTTTGATAAAGAGATCTTTGAGGAGAAATAAATATGATTCTTCAGGATACTGGAGGTATAATTCTGATGTTACAGAATCATTTTCCGAGTTTAACCAAGTTAGGGAATGATCTAGTGTGAAAGAATTTTGAGCTATTTTCCAATTTCCAAGGAGGCACCTGACTCTAAGCACCTCCTCAGCACAGGGAGATCAATTTAGAATTAGACTTAAGCATTGCTTATGCAGAAAATCCTGCAGTTTTAAGCCTGAACTCATGTCCTCGTAAGATAAATAAGACTTAAACACGTTTCAGAGTTTTACTTAACTGCTGAAGTCCTTTCTTCAGTGGGTTTCTTTACCTGGCTCAAGCCCTTCACGCCTTGAAGTGCTGATTAGCTGCCTATTGATCACCTCAGTGTGCCTGGGCTGATCCAAGCAGGGAGGAAATCACAGCTGACAGTTCCCTTCTCTTGCTGGCTGCTCCTGCTATTGACAGAGCTGCTGGTGGAAGAGAAATAAAGGAAATGCTTAGCTTGCATTTGTAGGCTGAGATATGGTCAAAAGTCACCTTTGTTCTGAGAACAGCTTCATTTCTCCCCTTAAATTGTGATTAGAGGGCAAAGGTGTCAAAGGTTCTTCACCAAACCTTTCTCTATGTTTCTCTTGGGTTTATGCCTTTTCACTCTTGGCCTGAAATTTCTAACAGGAAAAAAAATATGCCATTAAACCTGTTTATTCCATTCTTGGATTTTCCAGTCCTTAAGCAAGCACCAGTTGTGCTGCTTTGAGTGTTTCAGATTTTTTTTGCAAGGTTATGAACACATTTAATTCTACTGACATAGAACTCCAGAACTGTATATCTGCATAGAGAAAACATTCTGGCTTGTAAAAGTCTGAACACAACCAATATAAGTATGAGTATGTATAATTTTAAATCAGCTTGGAGTATAGTCAATAAAAATCACTTTTCACAGATTAGATTTATATACCCAGTAATTTATAATGAAATAAGAACATAAACCAGATCTGTTAGTAAATAAATTTTTCATCTTCATAATAAAAGTACTTGAAATTTTTGAATAAGTTATTGAAGATCAAGTTTCTTTAGTATTAGAGGAATAACTCAGCTGAACAGAAAGGTTCTGTTTGCAATAGAACTTATCTGAGAAATTTTTGTGATCTTTGAATACAGTTTTGAATTTCTCATCCCCAGTTTGTGCAGAGGGATAGGAACAATCATCACTCACCCATCTCTAGATGATGAGTGTTGTATTAAAGATCAAACAAGAATGTTCTTTGAATTTATTCTTTCTCTTATCAGAGTAAGTGGGGGAAAGATTAAAGTAAAAAAGGAATGTGTTAAGATGTCAATAAACTCAGACATGTTGTTAGATCAAATCCTTGAGTTCCTCCATCAAGATCCTCCAGGACATTAACCATACACAGGTGGGAGATCAGATTAACTACAAATAGTCATACTAAGTTGAGTAAAACACTGTAATATATAAACCCACCATAAAGTTTCATTAAAACATTGCTGGAAAAATGAATGGATGAATTGACAGAATATATTTTTAATGCTCCTTCACTAGGATTCTGTATTACTCAATCTCCTTTGAAATTATTTTTCCAACCTGTAGAAGTTATTTATTTATTTATTTATTTATTTTAGTCTTCCCCTCTGTAAATGCCAACTTCTAGCTCAGAGGCTCTGAAAACAGGTAAATGATATTCCTGGTAATTCACATCTAGAAATTGTGTTTCAAGCTGTGAGCACAGTGCTAACCTCTGTTTTATGAACATGAGAAAACCTCTTATCACATCAAATCAGAACTTATCTTCTGCTAACAGATGGGGAAATCCCTGCCATACTTCTGTGTCAGGAATTCACCAGAGTGTTATTATATACTCAAAAGCTATCTTCAGATATTAGGGGGAGGATTATTTTTGTTAGAGATTTCACACAATGTGAGGGGGTTTGTGATAGGATAGCTGCTTTCACTAGGCTTTTACAGAGAAGAGGATTTGTGTACAGACAGAAAAGATGTGGTTTTTTCCTTCAGAAGTGTTAAAGTAAAATTGTCTAAAGTTAGATTATTTCAATTCTGATTTTTTTGTTTGTTTTTCTTTTTTTCCACTTAAAAAGATACTTTGAGGAATAACAGAAAACTCAAATGTTTGTCGAGGATATTGAACTTAACGGAATTTTTTCTACATGATCTTTCTCAGATCATTTGAAGTTAGGATCTGCATGGTTCTTTTCTCATCATTCAGATCATGGTGGGTTGACCTTTGCTGGCTGCCAGACCCTCCTCAACTGCTCTCTTGCTCCTCCACAACAGAATTGGAGGAGAAAATAAGACACAAAAGCTCATGGACCAGGACAAAGACAGGGAGATAACTTACAGTTACCCTCAGGGGCAAAACAGACTCAGCTTGAGGAGGATTAATTACGTTTATTGCCATTTAGAAATGGAGTTGGATGGTGAGAAACAAGAAGAAAAATACGTGATCCTGACTCCCTTTCTTTCCATGCTCATCTTCACTTCTTCATTCCCAACTTCCACCTCCTTCCCCAGCCCAAGGGTCACAGGGGGGAATTGGGAATGGCCTTTTGTGACTAATTTATGTATTTAAGCAGTGAGTATAAAAAATGAGGTTTTTCATATTCAGCATTGAGTCATTTGAGCTTAGAGACTTAAGATACTGTGACCTGTTGAGCATTTATATAATTTCAAGTATCTTTAAATTTTTCCATATCAAAATGAAGTCTCCAGGAGATGTAATGTGGCTGTGGTTGAGATCCAGTGTTTCCCCATAGCATAATAACAAGTGAGTATCAGCATTGTAGCTGGTAAGAAAATGCTGCTAATTCCAGTTTTGACTTTCCTGGCTATATATCTGAGATCAGCATGGCAATTCCTTTATAGGCAAATCAGCCTACTTTTATTTTTTAAATAAAAACCATTATTGGAAAGATCAAAATCTGTTCCAGTTTACCCAGAGCAGTCTTCCCTACCTGCTTCTTTTTTTGCCAAACAGCAGCAAAGAGACCTGAATGAGGACAGAGTAGCTGAAGAATACTTTTTTCCACATTGAGCTATATAATTGTAGTCCCTTTTCATCAACACTGCAAAGGAAAATGGTACTTGGAACCTCAAACCTGACTTGAGGTGGCAATGATTTTGGTGTTTTTATTATTTCACCTGCTCAAAGTTTAATTTAAAAATCTATGACTCTCTTAAGGTTTTTAAAATATCTCTTTATCTGGATATATTTTTAAAATCTCTGAAATGCAAGATGAAATGCAAGTGATGAAGATGAATCGCTCTCGAGTCATATACATCATGTACTACATCTTTTATGTAACTTGAAACAATGAATGTAATGTTGGCTGTGACAGTCACATTTTTACTTCACATATCAATAACAAGTCTCATAATGTACAATTTGAAAAGGGAAGAAAAGGAAATTGTGTGACTATTATTATGGGAGTTTTTATACAGCACAGTTTAATTATTTGGTTCAGTAATGCTCAATAATTATTTCAACGTGGAAAGCCCTCACAATCCCATCCCTTCAAAAACTAAATGGTTTCATTACCAGTAACTAATTTACAAGGCAATTTCAAAGTCCATGACTCCTTGTCTGTCTGAGATTTACAGTCTCTAATAAAAGGCCCTGGCTAGGAGATATGAATTAACAACTCATTAAAAGGAGAGCATGAATTCGGTGGCTCCATTTTCTGTCCTTGCCCTCCCTGCTGGCTAACAGCCCTGTCTACTCAGTCACTGCTAGGGGAGACAGCAGTGTGATTCCAAACCCTCGTGTCATCCCAGGGAGCAGTGCTTTGGAGTGCAGCCTGTGGCAGGGCTTGGCTGGGCTTGGCTCTTTCATGTCTTGAAATAGTTTGTATTCCAAAAGACTTTCCATGCAGACAGAACTCAGCTTTCTGTTTGATATGTGCCAGGGGCTGAGGACAAAAACTTTCTCCTGCCTTGAATGTAAGCTACTTCCAGATTTTTGTACTCCTAGAAAGATTATTTTCTTTCCCTCTGTCCCCACCCTGAGACTGGTTCTGTCCTTGGACTTAAATGCATTTCTTCGTGACTACTCTTTTGGGAGCCCCTGGATCTATTTCTAGCCTTAGGTTTAACTTTATTTACATCATTAATTATTTTATCCTTTAGAAGAGACCCAAAATTAATTTCTGTCTACTTCAGCAGCAATCTTTATGTAACTTATTAAATGGAAATAGTAACCCTGGTATTTTTACTCCATCCCTCTTCATGTCTAGCTGTGCAATTTTGTCTGCACTTTTAACCAGACATTTAGTTATGCTGTTCTTAGCAAAATTGCAATGACCTTTAATCCCTTTTGAATCCCTAAATTTTCTCCCTTACTGTGCTTCAAGAGGAAAGCTAAACAAAACAAAACCTAGTCTGAGCTTTTAAGATTCTCAGCAGTTTGCAGTGATTTCAGTTTTCTATTTCATTTGCCTTTGGGAGAATAGCTCTAATGGTAATATCTTCAAATGCTTAACAGATTGAGAACTTAGTTGTACTTTATTGTGTGGACTGAAAACAGCCAGGCCTGGAGGATGGTGGTGAG
>NW_008673241.1:60091-69629 GCF_000695815.1 Acanthisitta chloris
GTGAGGCCACGAGTGCTGTGTCCAGTCCTTACTTAAATGTCTGAGATTGGGAACACTGAGACACAGAAATAATCAAAATGAAATAGAAAAGAACAGGGACTTCTGTGCTATTCCACTAACACAGTAATGATGCTCTCAAACTCCTCCCCAGTGTATGTGTACATCTGTGAACACAAACTTGCAAAAAAAAAAAAAAAATCATCTCAATTTACATGTTTTAAATCAAATAGAATCGAATCTGTTTATTGATGTAACAAAACATAATTAACTGACAGTCAGTGAACTGTCCATCCAGGATCAATACCAGTGGTACCCCTGAGAAACCAGAACATTAGGCACTTACAAACCACTCAACACCTACACATTTTTAAACACTCTTCTGTAACTGATGTCAGAATTCCACACAGCCCTGGCACGTGCACACAGGCACCTCAGAGCTGAGGGTGCCACCAGCATTCCCTGGAGTGCTGGTTCCCCTCCTGTGGAATGTGAGGAGCTCCAGCTTGGTCTGTCCCTCTGCTGTGTCTGCAGCCCAGCTCAGCCACACACCTCTCCCTGCTGCACTCCTCATGCTTCTTGCAGCCTTCTGGAGCTGTCTCCCTGCTTTCTCTCAAGTCTTCTGGGAATCCTTGGGTTGCTGTTTATGTTATGCTGCTTTAACTTCATTATTGCTGAGTTCCTCTTTAGTGATATTGTTCTCTAGGCAAAACCCCTCTCAGATAATTCTGGCTGCCTGAGTCACATAGACCACTTATTCCCATGCTGGGGGTGACCCCTGGGCCAAAGAGCCCAAAGGTTGTGTGAGTCCTGTCCCACACACTCACAAACCCAGTTACTCTGTACCTTAACTTCCAGTTCTGTCTGAACTACAGAGCTGCTGCATTAACCCAACCCACTGTCTGCGGTGATTAATTTAAGAATCCTTGCACAGCTACACAAATCAACTACAAACCCACACTACTGGAGGGATAATGGTTTTTTTTTGTTTCTCAAATAGCTCTTTGCTTTTGACATTACCATATGCAAGTGAGAAGAATGACAGCCCAGCAGTCAGTTTTCCTGCCTTTCACAGGGTGGATTTGTGGGTAGGGTTGGCAGTTTGTTCTTGCTACCATTCTGGAAATTGTCATATTTATGTGAAGATATCCAAAGAATCTGGAACAATAATAATAAAAAAGTGTCAGTTCTGTACGTGGTAATGGAAGATGACTTTTAACTTGTTTGTGCACACAAACTAAACATCAAATATCTTTATCCCCTCAAACTGACCGAAAGATGAATTTCAAACGCATAATGGCATTAAAATGCATCAGAAATGAAAAGAACATAAGGATTCATCATAGGTCAGAAAACAAAAGTGCTTTTAAACTATCAAGAGCACGGTATATGCTATTCTAATTTTTTTTTCTACTTCAAGTTTCTGAAATATTTATTAAGGAATAATCTGCAGAATAATGAATATTGCTTTCTTATAGAAATGCAGAATGCATGCTGTATTTTTGCTATAGCCTCTTATTAAATATGGATGTTGTGTGTTTCTAGGCACTTTGGGGCCAGCTACTGACTGCTCTGTCTTTTAGCAAACAATGCTGGTTCAGTTAGAGTAAAAAACCCAAAGCCATTAGTTTAGTGCTGGTTTCTCAACACTATAGAAAAGAAATCTTTCCATGGTTTGATGACATTAGAAAGTTACATATCCAATCGGGTGCTTAGACATTTTAATATTTCATATCTTCCCCAAATTCAGCCCATTTTGCTGTCCAAAGGAAAAATCAATCTCACTTTTGAAAATATGGTATGTTTAAGCAGAAGGATCTTTTGGTATTCTCAGTAATTAAGAATATAATTCCTTAAGACAAAAACAATAAGACACAAGAATGGTAAAAGAAAGGATCTAGAATGTGCTCAGATAAAATAAAGCAAAGTTAATGGGTATAACTAAAGTTTGGCTATGAAGCCGTAGGAGAAGTTACTTCAAAATCAGTGAAAAAAAGAGAATATGCTCCAAAGAAATCTTTAGAGGCTGTGACAGCTCTAGTTCCTTAGCACGCTATCTAATAATTCTTGCTAGGATAGGCAGAATGTGTCCCCAGTGGTTTCTGGGAACCAAACTTTTCCTGCAGACATGTCAGGAAGGTCTGTCTCCCCCAAGTCACAGCTCTGACTGCTCCTAGCAAAATGCACAAAAAGGGATATTGTCTTGTTTTAATTACTTCTTGGAGTCCCTGGGCCTGTGTTGACTGACAGTTTGAAAATCTGAAATTAATGTTCACTTTTACTTATGCTTTAAGTTTTTCATAGTGTTTTATTTTCTGAATGATAAACAGCTAAAGGAAGGAGTTGGACATCTTTGAGGTCTTTTCCAACCTGGTTCATTCTATGATTCTATGAAGAAAGTCACCAGTATATTACTTGGTATTTTTAAATTAGCAGAACAAGCTTATAGAAAACCTTATTAATGATGGAATTGATAGGAGTAGATGCAATATCTGTCTAACAGGTCATTGCTGCAGAGATTGGGATTTTCCTTTGAAAGTTTCATTTCAGATGTTTGCCAAGGTGGTTTTAACTGTCTAATTTTGTCTTGCTAAATTGGGGAAATGCAGTTTTAATACCTTTTTCAACCTCTCTTTTTACTAAAAGCTGTCTGTTACTTTGCAAAATCTGAATTAATGGTCCTGGTTTATCTGCATATACTGTGGGAACAGTGTAATTTAAGGCTGATTATGTTAAATCACTGTGTTGCTCTTGTGAGAAATGCAGTTAGTTAAAGGGGGTACTTCTAGCAGAGCAAAGTCTTCCCTTAGTGTTGTTATTCAAGGCACTCTTCAAATTGCCTTCATAAATATCCAGCTGTAAGATCTCTAGCATCTAGGTGTGATATATAGATAGGGACAGCTTCTGAAAATGGCTTGGAGCCAATATCTAAACTTTGCTATAAATAATTCTCTGAACTGCATTTGTCCCCACAATATTTACAGCACTATCTGGGAATTTCTGCACTTACCACCTATTTTACAAAACCTTGCAGTCTCTCCCCTGGTTTATAAGTGGTACTCACAAAGGGAGAGAAAGGTTCAAGTGTAGTCCAAAGCTTTGGTTTTAAAATAGCGTAAAAATGTCGTGATTTAAAAGATAAAAGATTTCTTAGGGCTAGCTGAAACACAGTCAGAGTGGGAAGGCCCTTAAGAATTAATAATCAATTATGGGGTGGGAGGTTTGCTTTTCAGTAGTAAAGCAGAGAACTGGAATTCTCTTCCCTCATCTACCAGCTGAAGAGAGCCAGAGCAATAAGCTGATAATTTCTACATGGAGGTTCTTGAAACAAGAACCAACAGTATTTTATGACGTTTCAGAGGAAAGAACTTGCCTATTCAGAATTAGAACATAGAGATAATTTCTGCTGATTTGATCCTTTAGTAATTCTGACTTTTGCTCATACTTCTTTTTTTTTTCTCCCATCACACTTGCTAAATTCATCTTCCTGTAGCAAAACTTCTCCTTGGTAATCTGTTCCTTTAATGGTTACATTACTTCTGTAGTACTTTCGTGATAACATTCTGTCATTGCCTCTACAGTGGTGACTTCCTTCCAAACCTGCTGTGCTGCTTTTTATCACATTTTCACTTCTCACCAGGAAATATACAACGTGTGCATCATGGAGAGAGCAAGGCAGGAACTTTGAGAGTGAAAGGAATTATTTTTTTGGGGCATCAGGATGAAAACTGAGGTGGCAGGGCCAAGTTTTGAATAAATTTGCTATTATAGAAGGAAATCTTAAATTTAATTTGTCTTTTGCCATGTTCAGCAAGACTGTGATATAAACTGGAATAATTATGAACTAGTTAAAAACAAGATTTTACGCATGGATTCTACTTTGTTATACAGTCAAGTAATGCTAGAAGGGTATGTCCTGGAAATGAACTTCTGCTTAATTTGCCTTGCTAACAGACTAAATGCACTGCCACTTTTTTTTTTTGTTAAACTCATTGAGTTTATCCTGAACTACTGACCTGGAATTAGGGAGCTTGTGAAATATTTGGTATGTCCTTATTTAAACCATTATATACAGAATGTTTATGGACTACATCAGAGTTTACCCTTCTCAGAGCTTCTGGACAGTTTATTCATTGCAGTGTCTCACACTGTTAGATTTGAGATGGTACAGTGAATTGTGCTTATCCATCAGACACAGTGCATGGTGTCCTGTGTTTGGCTGTGGAGAAATGTGGGTAAAAGAAAGATTCCTTGAAGTCATTTTGAGGCATGTGATGATCTTGGTTGTTGAGCTGTTTTTTTTCCTATTTCATTTTTTAATAAGCACTAACAGTACAATAGCTTTGGATTTAGCTTTGAGTTGTCATATAGCCTTAAAGTGAAAATTAGTGTCCTGTTTGTGCCAAAGACTGTGTGTGACTTAGTGAATTCCCTGAGTACATCTTGATTTTTATAATAGTTCTGTGTTCAGGTCTAAGATGTTCTTAAGTCTTTTTTTTCAAATTACAAAAACCTGCCTTTCTAGTGTTCCCTAAAATATGTGCATCAATCAAGACCACAAAATACTTTGTTATATAATGTTACCAGGATTACAATTGCCTGATAAAATATTACTGAGAAGTTGATTTCTTGAGTATTGAATTTTCTAGGGAAGAAATTTGCAGCTAGAGAACAGTTTTTGAAGTAGGTTCTTAAATGAGTGATAGATTATTTTGCTATTGAGGATGTCACTTGTGGACTAAATATGCTTTCTGTGCATTGGAAAGAATATTTCCTTTTCTTCTTAATGCTGCTAGCTAAAGTGCAGCACTTTGAGGCTTCAGGGAGAGGTGGAAAACTGTAACCAGGCCAGGGCACTTTTGAAAAATTTTAGTGTCTGTTTTTATGTTGGCTGCTTGTCAAAGATAGTTGCTTCTGTGACTTACTTATTCCAGTAGGCACTAGTGGCTTGGTTTGTAGAAATCACAACCTTGTCTAGATTTGGAATGTCCAACAGCTGGAATTTGACTGCAGAGGTGGGATGGGATAGTGATGAGGGAAGTGATGCACCTACTGCTTCGTTCTGCCTAGCTGAGGAGACTCACAGACTGGTTGAGGCTTCATTTATCTCTCATAGCTATTGCTGTCTTAGGAATTAAACTTGATTAAATTTAGCACATATTGGCCATTTGTGTCTCACTGGACTGGTTAGTTTTAGATTGTGTCCAGGTGGAAAGTTTGCAGATCAATATAATGAAATCACACACAAACTGATGCCTGTGCTATTGATTCTGCAGAGAGGCTGAGACAGGAGTGAGTTAGGTGTTTTGCTTTTCTACCTGTTGCTTTTCTTCATGTTGGAAACAGAAGCTGTGCTGATCCTGGGAGTCGAGATAGCCAGCTCATACTTTTTACAAGTCCTAGATGCCAATTATTTTAACATTAGTTTCTCATTTGTGTAGAGGCATGCAGAGATACATCTTTCCAATTCTGTTGTTCTCTCAACAAATGCATAAAGCTGAGTCTTAAAATGTAGCCTACAGTATGAGGCAGACATCAGCTGTAATAGATGTTGACACCTTCTGGCATGGTTACAGGAAATCCAAATTATAAATGGGAATCAATCTATCTTTTTTGGTGGTTTTGAAAGAATGAAATTCAGTTGTGTAATGTCATTTCATTAGGCTTCCTTTGCTCTTTTCAAATAATGGTTATTTTCAACTTTCGGTTCAATTTCTCTTTGTTATGAAACAATTTAGTCTCCATACAGTTTCCATTTTTGTCACTTATCCCTGGTGTAAAGTATGGAGAGTATTGTACTGCTTCAGTTCTCCTTGTAAACAAGTAAATTTTTTCCAGGTAAATGTCTGTCTAATACGAGCAAATTACTTTTTTGTGTTAGCCTAATTATTATAGCAAGAAATAGGCTCAAATATGTAAGAGAAAGAAGTTCTCCACACACACCACACTCTGTATTTCACAAGTAGTGCTTTGTCATAGCTCTCTTTGTCTTTGCCTTGTACTAACACACTGTGGTGACTTCTGCTTAGGAGGATACACACACAAACATCTCTAAAAGTGCAGGATTGGTTTGTGTTAGGACTTGAGTAGAATGGCACTGTAGATGGTTTCCTAGAGGGGAAAAAGCGACATCATACTGATACCTAAATCTTCACCTCACTCATTGACCCCAACACTTTTCTCCTTCTTGGAAGGATCATAGGACTCATTGAACTCCAACTCTTTTCTCCTTCTTGGAAGGATCATAGGGGAATCTCCAACAGGGGAAGTGTGATTCAATCACCCCTGCAAAGCAGTGAGATGTAACCATCAGAAGAGTCACAGACTTCTTCCAGTTACATATTCAAAAGTTTTAATGCCTGTCTTAAAGTTGTATTAGCACACGTGGGGAAAGTGTGCCAATATCTGGTTCACTCCAACTCTTTTCTCCTTCTTGGAAGGATCATAGGGGAATCTCCAACAGGGGAAGTGTGATTCAATCACCCCTGCAAAGCAGTGAGATGTAACCATCAGAAGAGTCACAGACTTCTTCCAGTTACATATTCAAAAGTTTTAATGCCTGTCTTAAAGTTGTATTAGCACACGTGGGGAAAGTGTGCCAATATCTGGTTCCATTGATCAGAGCTGAGCTTTAGATGTTTGCCACAGATGCCTGTTGCCCCTGCCCTTTCCAAATGCTGAAGAGCAGGTGGGACAAGTGAGATTGATGATTTTGACAAGGGGAGGGGGGAGTAAAAAACACAAAGAAACAGATGAAGGAGAACAAAAGGTTTTCAGTTGAAAACAAAATTGCCTGGAGATTTCAATATTCTCTTCAGTTGGATTTTTAGCTTTGAAAAATGTTTGAAGGTTTGCAAAGGTGAGTTTAAGGAGGCTCAGAGCAGCTGAGCAGAACTCTGAGTACGTGTGTGTATGTACAAGGAGTCTTTTTTTTCTTCATGATTCAGCCCCTGTTAGTGACCTCAGACCTGAAAACTAAGATGCCTAAACTGATGTTTCGCTGCTGTTCTTGGCCTTAAGGAGGAGAGTGCAAGACTGTAAGAGATAGAACAATTACTGAACACCTCTGCAGAAGCAAAGCCAGTATTTAGAATGAGGAATTTTCAAAATATCAACAAGTCTTGAAAAGAAAGGAAAAGTGGTGCCTATTGCTTTCTGTATTATAGAAGTGTGGAGTGAGAGAAGGGGAAGAAAAAGGCATTAACGTGTAGAGTCTGTCTGATTTTTCCATAAAATGATGCAGAGTATTCAGGAGAAAAAAACTTCAGTAAATACTGGAGTGAATAGAAAGAATTCCCTCCAAAGACTTGACTTCATGAGATTTTTAAAAACCTACTGAGATGGATAACGTGCCAAGGTGACAAGAGTGGAGAAGACAACAGATTAAATGCTGTTATGGCTTGTTGACATTAGCTTTTTTACAGTGATATCCTAAAATCAAATATGAGATTGGATTTCTCCATGATTATTACAGCTTGTTATATCAAGAGCTGTGAAACAAGTAATGCTTAAATATCCAGCTATTAAAAAGTAACCATTTATTTATAAGAAAAATGTGTGGTATAAGGAGAAGAACTTTGCAAAGTGGCTGCTAGTGTCATCTAAACTACTGAATGTTGTCATTTACTCTCTGTGAAACTATAAAACCAACCTTGGACAAATTCCTGGTGGTATAAATTGGGATTTCTGTGCTTAAGTTAACACAGTGATAACAGTTTTAGCATATTGAGAATGGGATGGAGATCTGATTCCTTTGTCTTCATGGTGCTCTCTTGTACTCAAAATAATAATTGCCAAAAACCAACAGGAAAACAAACAAACTAAAAACAAACCTCCAAAATCCAGGCAAACCAACTAATCTCTTCTCTTAGTCCAAAAGTACCCTGTAAGTACTGCTGGGAAACTTGGAGCTGAATTATATGAGCACTTATTCTGATTCTGTGTTGGGCTTGAACATAAACAAATTAGAGTTGTTAATTTTGTGAGGCGTTCCATCTAGATTAGGCTTTACCTTGAACTCCCACTTTCATATTCCCTAGGACAACAGAACAATAATTTGTTGTATAAACAATAACAGTAGGGACCAAGTCTCTCTGGATACCCCCATCTGGCAGAGGAAATCTGCTTGTTAGCATATCAAAAGACTTGGTGAATTTCTTCAGTTTTTACAGACTTAAATTAATAGAACTGCGTAAAACTTTCCGCTATTTCTATTTTTTTTACTAAAATTAGGAATCCTGTAACATTTATGAGACAATGTTATTTTCGCTTATAAAAATTGAGAGGGAAATCTCCAGCCTCCTTTGCTTTATGTACAGAATATTTAATTTCTTAAAAACAAAATCCCCAACTCATCTATTCTCAAGTCACTGCTTTCTCTATGAAGGTAAATGCCCACTGGAGACTGGATGTTGCTTTCTTGCTGCAGCTAAAAACAGTCTCAGGATCCCTCATGGTCGTTTTTTGTTTCTTTGCATAACAAAACCATTTCTGCCAAATTATCTGTTGTCTAGAAACACCAACAAATAACACAGTGTTCAGCATATTAAAATCCCTGTTAATGTTCTGAAACTCTAGCTGCTTTGAGGTTTACTGTCTGTGTTATTGAAGCTTTCATAAAAGTGTGGGGTTGGGGGAAGGTGTTTGTCCTCCTTGGTGACCCTTTTGCTTTTTCTCAGTGTTACCTGGGAAATGAAAGGAAGGTGAGTCCTGGAAATAACAGGGTTAAATGGATATGTATTTATACCATTGTTGGATTTTATTGCTTGTTTTTCTCCTCTCCTTTGGTTGATTTAAGTCTCTATTTTCTTGGCTTCATTGAGGAAAGATAAAACACACAACAAAACATTTTTGGTTGCTATTATATATGGGAAGAAGAGGCGAAGTTTTAAATAAAAATGACTTGCCAAATATTTTATTTTCAGTGAAATATCTGTGAGGGCTTTGCACAGGCACTTGTGTCTCAACAGAAAGTACATTTTGCAAAAGTAGAACAGCAAAAAGATTGATTGGCTGAAACAACTCCTACTGTCATGTGGTCCATAAGAATTAAATTATTATTCTTTCTCACTGGGATAATAAAACTGTATTCAATTATGTTGCAGACAATACCAAGTGATTGTTGAGGCCTCTAATAATGTTGCAAATGGTAAAATATATAGTATAAACAATACATGAGATAACATTATGGGGAAAAAGTCTGTGGTCCATAGAATTTTCTTATTTGTTATGACCATTATTGAGACAGATGACAAAGCTACCAGCAGCCTGTGGTGGCCATGAATGTGGATTTCAGAGGTCTTCTGCTGGTGGTGTGCAATGGTGCCATGGTTTGGGGCTGCACAGTGAAGCATGGTTGTCCTTTGGGACTGGCCCGAGCCTTGCAAACTCTTAGAAATGCAACAAGAACTGTTTTTAGCCAGGATAAGGTAACGTAAATCTCATTTATCTCCTTTCTTCCTGAATACAAGTCATTAGTCCTTTCCTGATGGGACTCTGCAACACAGGTGCATTTCTCACACTCCCTGCCAGTTAAACAGGA
>NW_008673241.1:69657-74542 GCF_000695815.1 Acanthisitta chloris
CATTTGGGACGTTGTATTGTGGTGATGGCTGGTTCACTAAGGTAATTACCACCAGCTTGGATTAGACAGGTGAGAAATCTCCTTGGCTTGGTGGCTCCACACCCTTAGCAGTGGCTGCCTGTAGTCCAAAACACAAAGCAGCATCATCTTTTGTTCAGTATCTTTCCTTGTAGGTTTACAATTCCTCTTGGACTTGTTCACTGCAGGCATATCTCTGTCAGAAATTCTTCCCTTTATTTCTTCTGGGACTGTTCTGTGTAACTTTTTCAGCCCAAGAGCTCAGCTGCGTCGTGACAATTTTGTAATTAGCTATTACCAGCACTAAGTTTGCTTTCAGATGGAAGAGCATTATTAAGCCTTGCTTTTTGCCCCTCATTCCATACTTCTCTCTCTTCTCTCTTGAAGGTGGTGTGCCCTTCTTTGCAAACAGTCGTAGCCATTAGTAATCAAAACTCAACAGAGCACAGCATCTGTCAGAAATCCCATTGCTTCCAAACTGGTGCTGGAAATGAATCTATTCCTAAGCCAGTATGATCATTTTAAAAGCATTATCAGAGGAACTGGAATTATTTTCTCATTTCCTGCCAGCAAATGGATCCATTGATCCTTAATAACTTCACAGTTATTCTGCTAATTGTCATGTTTCCAATAATAAGTTTAAAAGCACATCCCATCAGATTCTTAGGTGTGTGTATGCATCACTCTGACTCAAGTGCATCGAACTGGTTTGAAAAAAGCAGTAATGAATTTTGGCAAATAGGGAAATGTGTTCCTACTTCTGTTAGTCAACACCCTAAAGTAAATGGAGAAAATGGCAAAATATCAGCAGTGTCTATCGTCTGGGCTCCAGGCCAGTATTGATAACAGGATAATTAAAAGATAACAGTGCTTAAAACCAAACTGTAAGCCTGGCCAAAGGAAAAATCAAACCCAATCAGACTAGTTGTATGCATGGTATGCACACTATCAGCTCATATAATATCACTTTTTATCCTTGGCAACTCAGAAAAAGTCAGCACTCAAATACACATTAATTGTAGGCCCTTGATGTTTCTTCATTTTCAATTAGTGAACAGCAGAACTGTAGTATGTCTTCTTCTTCCTAACTTACTTTGTGTCAAATGACAGTAAGTAAAGTTCCCAAAGTCAGGACAACTGCACCATGTAGTCTTTCCAGGATTTCTGAGTAACAAACTGCCCCAAAATTTTTTCTGTTGGGTATTTTTCCATAGAAAGGTCTCACTTCAATTGAAATCAGTGTTTGAATGAGAGGAAGGTGTTTTAGGGAGACAAAAGAGACTTTGTTGAAGAGATTTAACATGACACAAGAAAAGCATCTGTCATTTATTCTGCTGAGCACAGAACTGGGAAGGCTTTTATTGTAATATTTTATTATTTTGCCTTCACAATGGGATGTTCTTCCCTAGGTTGAGACTGTTAGTAGTTGGGAGCATTTCAGCCACCTTTGAAATGCAGCAGCCAGGAACAAACAAAAGTGTTACAGAACACTTGAGATCAGAAGTGCTTCTCAGTCCTTTCGAGCAATCTGCTGTTCCAAATGTAGAAATGCTAGAATTCCTCAGGAACACATTGTTTATCAACATCCAGCTGGATCCTCAAGTGCTTTGCCAGCTGTGACCTGGAGCCTGCTAATTGTGCCCAGTTTATGTTGCTAATTGTTAGGTGGAGGTTCCACAGTCCAACCTGCAGAGTGGCTGGTCCAGACAGCAGCAGTGTAAGACTGTGGATCTGTTCTCCTCAGGCTGGATGAGTAAGCACTGAGGTCTGTGCTGGTGATGGTGTAGCCAGCACAGCCATCTCTTGGATTTGGGCTTTTTTTTACCCTTAAGTGCTGAAATGAGAAATTTTTATGTTTTCTTGTGAGTGATAAAGCTGAGGGAAAAATAGCATCCTTTTCGTGTATGTTTTCTTGTGAGTGATGAAGCTGAGGGAAAAATAGCATCCTTTTCTCCCATGTTTTTCACCAAAAGCCCAGACTCACTTGCCAGTACTGTGTACAAATCAGCCCATATTTGGACCTGCTACATAGAAGAAAAAGAAGCCATTATCAGAATGAATGAATCCAGCTCTAGAAAAGAGGAAGAAATGGACATTTATTCCCTGCTTTTTTAGATTTTTGCTTTTTCCTTTTCATGCGTTACTTTTCTCCCCCCACGATAAGTAAATGAATGTTTGAAGCTCTTTAACAGATGTTTTGCTATTTTACTCAGGTGGGATATTTATGATGCATTAGTCTCTTTTATGTCATTTTATTTTGGCAGCTACATTCTGAACTAATTAGCACACTAGAGAGATCTGCAAATAAGAGTACATGGGCAAACAGTGGTTAAGTATTTGAGAGCATATTGCAGAGTCCATCCTGAGTGAACCAGGAGGCTGCAGCAAGCTTGCAATCACTGCATGGGGCATAATTGCATTTCTGAAACACAGAGCTGTTAGTGCTCTGCAGCTTTTGTTTGTGCAGCTTTACAAAGGAAACAGCAAAGACCTCTTAAATTGTTGTGAATTATAATTCTATGTAAGTTACACTGTGCTGGCTAACTAGTGTATATATTATGTTGTGCCTGAGCTGTGACAAAAATGACTGGAAGCATTTAAGTAACTGTGTGTACATATTAATGTGTGTATGTGTGCTTGCTTATATATATGTGTGGCACTGGAATGTGCTGCCCAGGGAGGTGGTGGATTCACCATCCCTGGAGGTTTTCAAGATGAGACTGGATGTGGCATTTAGTGCCATGGTCTAGTGACCACAGTAGGGTTGGACTTGATGATCTTTGAGGTCTCTTCCAACCTGGTTGATTCTATGATTCTATGACAGTGGCTCTACTGGGCCTTGGTCTGTGTAATATTCAGCCAACTACCCAAACCCCACTGAGGAATCGATCATGTACCAGTGTCACTCTTTAAACTGGCATTGATAGGATGACTAGGGACACTCTCTTTCCATCCCTGTAAGGAATTAAGGGGTTTGTTTGTCTTCATGGTTTTAAGTGAGCTGCAGTATCTGAGTGAGAATTTGTTAAACGGGAACTATGAAACTATATATGAAAGAAATACAAAACAAAAGCTGTTCTTTCTTTTTCTCGTGTGTCAATGTCTAGCAGATTTCTCAGAAGCCTTATTGGAGGAGTAGTAATCTAGAATTACTCAAAAATGCATCAATTTGAACATAGAAGTTTAGATGGCATCAGCATTCTCTCCATCTGGCTGTTTGTCTTTTGACATGAAGCAATTGCTGTTTATAGAGGAGTATACAAAGCAAAAGTACCATCATCTCTCTACAGGAAAAATAACTCCCTTGTCTTCTTAGAAATTCATTAATGATTTGGTAAGAGGATTTCTGCTTTTTCTAGGTTCTTTGATCTGAAGATTTCTATGACTGTAACCTTGAATGCCATTAAAATAGAGTGCAGCCATCACTTTGCCATGTTAGAATTAGTTCTCTTCAAAGATCAGTTTTTAATTAGATTAGAGAAATCTGAAAGAAGCTGAGCCAAATCATGAGATATCTGAACTGCAGCATTAAATCAAAATGCAGTTCAATACAGTTTTGTTGGGAGCACTTCACTGACTGTGGGCAGCACATTAGGTGTTTGAAGGAGAAGATTTAATTCAGTAGAAATATCAAGAAAATCCTTTATAATATGGGAAGGATTTTAAAATCCACCATGTAATTTCTCCTTTCCCTCACAGAAATGTATGTTGGCTCACTCTTCTGATCCTCTACTTGAATAGGCCAAGAGATGACTTTTTTTTTTTTTTTGCATCTTTTAACTATAAATCAGTGCCCTTTCATACTGGGCCTTTGACATATGCTCAGCAAAAGATGCAAGGGAACAAGTTTGTCTTTATTAATCATGGTGAAAACAGAGAAGCTTTCCACCCCAGTGAGGAGATTTGTGTAACTAAAAGACAGCAGGAGCCTTCGCACTCTGCAGCTTCGAACACACTCCAGAGGTACTTAATACATCAGTGTCAACCTTGAACTGTTCTCTCCAGGGATAGTGTAATTATCTTCATAAAGTGCAACTGGATGGTGTTTGTCTAAAGTGGTAACATTGAATCTCAGTTTTGCAAGAATTCTTGTTCCACTGCAGCCAACTCTCCTGTCTGATAAATAATTAGTTTCCATCTGGACATGGTCCTGGTCAACCAGCTCCAGGTGTCCCTGCTTGAGCCATAGGGTTGGACCAGGTGACTTCCAGAGGTCCCTTCCAACCTAAGCCATTCTGTGACTGATAATGCATCCTCTGGGGTAAAGCAACATCAAGTTCTACAATGGTTTTGTAATGTTGCAGCTGCATAAAACCAATATAAAAAGATGCAAGTTAAGTGCTTGCTGGGTTTTTTAAGTGTGCTGATGAGTGGCAGTGAGTTGAAGGCAGAACTGTTGGGCAGATTCCATTGGTTTCTGGTCCACGAAATGGCCAGGTGAAGGGACAGAAGTACTACATCCAAAACTGGAGCATTTGCTGTTTTGACACTTAAATTATGCCTTTTATGTCACAAGTCCATTTAACATTGAGGTTATTCATTAGTGTCGGCTTCACCTTCCTTTTCCACTTCCTGAATGATGGAGATAATGGGATTGATTCTAGAGTTATTAAAGTGTTGTTATAAGTCAGAGGTGTGTCAAGTGGAGTTAATGATGTTGCATTCGTGCAAGTGAAGTGAGAATCAGTAAACTGAGTATAGGAAGAAAATGCAGCGGGCTGGGAGAGCAGAGATTGAGCAGGAGGATAAATCTTGGAGGTGAGAATGTGAAATAAAAAAAATTTATCGTATGAAAAGAAATACCACAGGAGGTAACTCGTCCTCTGGTGTGTTCTCACTGTTCTCTGTATCTCCCACCTGGCTAAAC
>NW_008673242.1:0-6588 GCF_000695815.1 Acanthisitta chloris
TGCAGTCAGGGTCAAAAAGGCACGAGAGCTCTTCTTGCTGTCTCCTTGTATCTAAGAAAATCTGACTACCAGCATGAGTCAGCACTACTCTGCTGCATTCAGTTTTCCAACATATCTGCTTAGAATAAAGCTCCAACAAAAAAATTCACAGTCTTCATAAGAAATACCAGCCTGTTCTCTGCTCACTGTGGGTTGCAGGAGCAAAGCATCCTACACTAAGGGCAAGGAGCACAGGGCTGCTGGAACAACAGGCCTGGGTATATGGCCTCTTTGTCCATTTCACAGGCTTTGCCTGTCAGCAGATATGTGCTCATGCACATTCGTACATAGATTGGAGAAAGCAAGAAGTAATTACCCTTGTAGATAACCTTCTGCTTCAAATGTTTCAAGCTACAAGTCTGAAGAGAGCTGCATAAGCCAATGTGCATTTGCAGCATTGGTGGAATAGGCTGTCTCTGGAATTAAGACTCAGCAATACATGATTTACTGCTTCCACTGACAGAGGAGAGGAATTTTGATCAAAGAAATTGGAGCACTTCTCTAGTCTTGTGAAAAGTGAGAGGAGTTACACACATTTTAACACACCATTGATTCAGCTTCAGCCACATTTTCTTGTGTTGTAAGCTCCTAAGGCTCTCTTGGCTATAATAAACTTTTTTTAACAAATGCAGTTTTCCCTCTTATTTAACAACATGCTTTCTTTGCCCCCGTTCTCCTTCACCATTTGTCCATTATTTGCCTGTTGGGTAAGCAGCCTTACAGAGGTTTATAGGCAAGTGATCATGGATCAGAAGAAGGAGGAATCCTTCTGTGTGTGCTGTTGATGGGTTCACTTTGATGGACAAGATGTCAGCTCAAGAATCATTGATTTTCATAGACAAAATATTAACTCGCCAATATGTTTTCCAGATTTCCTGGTATGCTTCTGTGAACTAAGGGAAATTATACTTAGTGTCAGGTTTTGCTCTGAGGACAGAGTAGTGCAATTGTGCAACAGTGTGCCGAACAAATGTTGATTATGAAAGGTTTTATCTAATTTGAAGCTAATTAATTCACTAAATAGCATCTTTATGAAGTTGAGGCACAACCTGAAATAGGATCAGAGCTTGTACTGTGAATGTTAGGTAGTCAGTGAATCTGCTCTTCGTATGTCTCTGCAAAATTGTTTTCTTATTCCCAAATATTTGATGTCATTCTTTTCCCCATTCAGATTTCTCCTCCATAGAATTTCCCGTGCAGATTTAGCCCACTTTCACTGTAACAGGAAAGCATTTGATGTTTAATAAGCTCACTTTCCTTCATGTTTAAATTGATCTGTGTTTCCTGGACGTGACAAAACAGGGTGAAGTGAGAAAGGGAGAACTGGCAAGCAGTTTTGTAACCTAATGAGAGAGGCCAACAGGGAAAGAAAAGGAGTCAGGAGAGGACTGGTTTGTTTCTGTATGGATGAATGGACAATCCTGTACGACTAAAGGTGTCTCCTTTTGCCTTTCTGCTCCTTTCAGGAAAGGATGCACAAAATCGCTTTTCTGGTGGTGAATTGTCAGAGGAAGTCTACACCTGCCTACCCTGCAGAGAAGGATGTTCTTACTGTACAGATGATACTCCCTGCTATGCACAGGAGGACAAGTATTTACGGCTGGCTATCATCTCATTCCAAACACTCTGTATGCTACTGGACTTCATAAGCATGCTGGTAGTCTACCACTTTCGCAAGGCAAAGGTAAGCTGACATATTTTACTTTGATATTCCTGCACGTTATGTGGTACAGACTCATTTATTTTGGGTGAATAGCTTCTCATTTAGACAGTCAGTTTCTCAGGTAAGGAGCTCATCTCTAGGGGAGAATGGGATTTCCAAACAGGAATGTTTTCCTACGTTGTTCGTGTAGTTTTGTAAAAAAAAGCGCTGAGCAATTTGTGTCTTCCAATGAGATGTGCTTATGTTTATAGACATTCAAGGAAACCTGTTATGTTCAAAGTAATTTTGGAAAATCAGGCCAATTATGCAGTTATCTAAGGGGACATGGGGTTTTTTAGAATCTTGGGATCTTGAAAGTCTTTGTTTTACCCCTACTGGGAATGATGTTTGGTTTCAATACATTTAAGAGACTAGTTGGAAAATAAGTATATCAAAGAGAAATTTTTCCAAATAATTCTCGTTCCTAGAGAGTTTAAGCTTGATTCTATGGTTGAAGATAATTATTTTTTAACTAAGGTTTGGGTATATTAAGGAGTGTCTGTAATTTGCTGATGCATCATTTTTGTTCTAACCTAATGAACTTTCTCCTTTTACCTCAATGAAAATCTTGTAACATGTAAGATCTCTGGAATCCCACTGTTGCCTCAGTAAATGCAGAATATTTTCTGAAACTTCAAATTTACTAAAAAGAAATTAATCAAAACTGGCATATATTCACTACCTACATTTGGGAGACGTAGGTGTGCACACAATATGCTACATTGTTGAAATTGATAGCTTCATTCACTTTCCATAACTAGATAAGCATTTCCATTTTGGTTTTTGGAACACTTGATCCCACAGTCTTCCTAATCCTGCAGTGTCTGTGTTACAAATGCGTGGCTCATTTTGAAAGACTTTAATATCCTGGCAGGAAATCACAGAATGAGCAATAACATTCTTTTTTTTCCTCTTCTGTTTCTGACAGAGTCTTTGTATTTAATGCTATTGCATAAAATGATTCAAATTACAGACTTAATTGTATTTCTAAAGTTTTTCATGATGAAAAGTTTGTTGTAGTCATCTGTTTAGTTGCTTAACATTAACTTAGCAAAAGAACTTTGTTCCAGTTTTGTGAGGTTTTAGTCTGGTAACGTTACTCACTTTTAATGTCGTAGACAACATCATGAAAGAAGCATTTCTTAGGAGTGAAAAATTTATTTCTAGACCTACAAAGTGATACGCAGCTATTGCAAGTTTGGCTTGATTTCTTGGGTTTTTTACACACTGAAATACTGATTGTTTTATAAGAAATTTCTATGCTTTGTCACAAATAGCTTGAGATCAGACATGGGTAAAATTGTGTACACTCTTGTACTTACATTCTTACATATGTTCTAATATACCTATCCACTACAGTAAAAAAAAGATACATCTTTGCTAAGCATGCTACAGAAATCTTACGTTTCACAAAACCTGCTAGTAATAAAAGGTGCATTTTTACATTTGTGATGGTTAATCATTTCTCCAAAGTAGTCTATGAGTAAAGAACCAGATGGGGAACTGAATCTTTAATACCAAAGCAATTCTAAAGAGGTGTACACACACCTTTCCTTGTTTCTGTAGAGCCTTTCAGTTGTTATGAAAAAGTTTGAGCTCATTTTTTCCCAGATTACTTCTTTTCATTAGAAATCATTACATCTGAATGAGAAAGCAAAGCATTCTCTCTTCCAGAAAGAAAAGTGATGCCTTTGAGACATTGCAGTTAATTTAGTTGGTCAGAGATGGATT
The DNA here is from genome assembly GCF_000695815.1 of Acanthisitta chloris. Taxonomy (NCBI): domain Eukaryota; kingdom Metazoa; phylum Chordata; class Aves; order Passeriformes; family Acanthisittidae; genus Acanthisitta; species Acanthisitta chloris. The sequence continues at coordinate 3,473 of NW_008673242.1, forward strand.
CAAATACAATTTTTGTGCCTTAGAAGAGAGTTGACTTTGCTCTAAGTGTGTATCTCACAAGGAAAAGGGAAGGAAACATGAGATAAAAAAAGTAATATGGTGATTAACAATCCTTACCATATGATTGATGTTTTTAAGGAACAGAAACTGATGAATGGATTTTTCATTGCTTTTCACATTATTCAGCTTAGTTTTTTCTTGGATGTTCCTTTAATGTTCTTTGTCTTGTTGGTGCAGCATGATTTTAAAAATAAAAAGATCTTGTGTGTTTACCATGAAATGAGAAGCTGTATGAAGGGCAAACATACCAGGAACAATGAGTATTTGCATCAGAAATCTGCTGATTACATTGGGAAATAACAGAAATTTGGAGTGAAGGAGGAAAACTAGTAGCTGACTATGTCCTCTCTGCCAAGTGGGGGAAAGTCATGAAAATTAAAGAATACATATTGAAATATATTCAAAATATCAGCTTTATTTGCGAATTTCCAACTGTTAGTGAAGCAAACCTCAATTAGGTTAGTATATGTGTCAGTGATTACAGTTACTCTGTTAAACTGCTCATTTACATTGTTCTGGGTGGGTGTCAGAGAAGGTTTTTTTGGATTCTCTCCCATGCCTAGCACTACGATATTCAAATAGTTACAAAAAGTAGTGTTCAATACAACATTTTAGCAGAAAGAATTCTGTATTGCTACCATATCAATAGACAAACTTCGAAGCATTTAAAAGAGCAAGAGATGGGGGTTAAGAATAAAAATTATTAAACTATGGCCCCAGTGCTCAAAAGAATGAAGAGTAAATATGTGACATTTTGGTACAGCTGTTGATCAGTAAAGCAGAAGGCAAATGGGATCAGGCTACCACTTTAGTCAATGTGACTGCAAAAGACTAGTCAATGCTTGTACTTCATAGAGGCTCCTGGTAAATACTAACTTCAAAAAGCTAAGGTCTTGAAAAGTTAATGTCTGACAACAGAACACACCTTGGGAAGTAACACCCCTGGCACCTTGACTGTGGTATTGTGAGTAATTCATAAAAAGAATGATAAAGGTCCAGAATGAACCTTTAGATCATGATGGAAGTGACAACCTTTGTCTCAAAAAAGTCAACCTATCAGTAAGAGTAGATGCAGATCATAAGTATTTAAGAGAAGTGAAGAAGCACCTCAGCTATTCAGATCATACTGACTGCACATCTTATGGCCAAGCAGTACTTACAATGGTAAATTGCTGTCAGCCTAGTTTTGTCCACAGTGTGGAATATATGCTAGGTCAAGTCAGTTCCTTAAAGATCATCCACTGGTAAAAGATGTAGTGCTCCACTGCCAAAGAGTGTGGCACTGAGAACAGAGATGTGTTGAACAATTTCTGCCAGAGTGTTATTGACAAAATGTGATGATACAACTTTCATTTTGACATGATCTTTATTACTGACCTAGGCTGTAATAATAATGATCTACAGGGAAACCTGGTAAATATCAGCCAAAGTGGTTCCATGAGTGAAAGATCTTGACAAAATGAATGGTAATAGATAGCAAAGCCTATAGCAAGTCAGATGACTGGCTTCTAAAAGTCAGGCTTCTCCTTAGAGGAACCTTTACAAGTCCCTGAGGATTTAAGCCTCTTCTTATAGAACTTCTTAAGGTTCCTCTAAAGAATCCTCTCCAGACTTCTGAAAAAAACACTAGAAAAGTGCTGAACTATTTACTGTAGAATAAGCTACTGCTTACATTAATAGCACTAGAGGAGGAATGGAAGATAGGAAATGTGACATCTGTGTTGATAAAGACTTCCCATAATGGTGACAAGAACTAAAGATCAGTAGGTCCAACGTACCTTGCAAATTCATAGAAACAGTATTAAAAAATAGAACTACTGGGTCCATGGGTGAGTGTGGGAAGTGGGCTTTTGTGAGAATGTGATGCCTACAGATGTATTTATAGATCTGTGAAGGTGGATTATAAGCATGTGGATATGAGAGCACTTTTTCCAAGGTCTGCCACCAAAAGCTCTTAAAAATTATGATCTCAAGGGGCTGGGTGAGCTACACTACTTACAGGTAACCAAGAGATGACAGGGCTAAAGACAGTGCAGGAAATACGGTATAAAGTCATGTACAACAGGGAGATGTTGATGTGTGAACATATATTCATGGGTCCTCTTAAAGAGGAGGGTGTTCAAGGAATCTATCAAATGTTTAATAAAATGAAGTAGGTGCATTGCACAACTTTCAGTTGCTTTATGTCAGTCATTGACAAAGAATATCATGGGTCCTAGAGTACAAAGCAATTCATATAGGGTTTGGAAGGAATCATGGAGGATATTTCTGTATATTTCTAGGTTTCTAATGTGTTTAAACACAGTGATTTTGGTGAAACATCTGGTGCCACAAGTACATAATTTTATTGTTGGAAACCGGGAGGACAGACTGGGAAGGATCACTCTCTGCTGTTCTGCTTTAATAATGCAGCACAGGCAATGATGCAACATAGGACACTTGAGTCTGAATCAGAAAGCCATTCTATTCTTCTTTTAGCAAAGAGTCATTAGGTTAGATTTCCTGCTTCCTCCTGAAAACCTCGTAGTTAGTCATATAGATTTGCACATTTGCTAGGTGGCAAAATAAAATTCAGTTTGTTCATCCAAAACATGGTTGTTTCAAAGTACTGGCACCACTGACCAATCTGACCATTGCCAACCTGTAAATGTAACTGCAAATCAGTGACTTCAAGCAGTAGTTGGAACTGGTCAACAGTATGAAACAGAACTGCTGAAAGATACTGTGAGAAAGCTCAGATCAGTGCTGAGGAATTCATTTGAGGCTTTGTCAAACACAGGTGAAAGTGACTCAGCAGCCCTGAGATCAGCTCAGCAGCAATGTTATTAAACTGCAAGAGTCATAACTGGAGAAAGTCACAGGCAGAAAATGTGGTCCTTTGCCAACAGAAGGGAGAACTCCAAAATGAGAAGAATCAAATAGAATTGGAAGAAGCCACAGAAGGAGTAGCAGAAGGTAAACCACTAGTGAAAAGCATGGTAGGAAAACACAGAAAAAGATGAAAAAAGGAACAGGTAAAAGAGATGGTACTGCTGTAATAGGACAAAGCATTTCAG
>NW_008673242.1:6615-23752 GCF_000695815.1 Acanthisitta chloris
ACAAAGGAAAAAATGGAAAAAATGGAAAAAATATGCACAGCTAATACAGAAGGAAAAACAGATGTATGGATCACTTCGAAGAAATCTTTACTCTAGACAACCCTCACGCCAATCAGTAGTGAAAGCTGAAAACCCTGAGCCTGGCACTGACACAAGGTACACGAGGCTGCAAAACTCAAGGGAGATGTAAATGTGTGAAATCCCTTCAGAAAAGCTGGCAGCACCAGTTTAATGACACTGAGGGAGTTGTGTGATGAAGCCTGGGAAAAGGAGAGTTTTCCTCAGTAGTGGAAAATTTGGAGTTCTGTTAGACTGCTCTGATGGGGTGATTTTGCTCAATACTGCACCTGGGGAGATGTTGAGGCTTCTGTAGTGTAAGATAGGAAAACGGGCACTGGATGCAAAACAAGGAACAGGCTCAGTGCTTTCGATGGTCTCCGTATGTGTCTTAGTAATTGTAGAGGAGTCTGTAAAGGAATAGGCTCCTCTTATGTCCTTGTTTTTCAAGAGTGTTTGTCAGAGTATGAGAGGATCTTGCAGAACAACTTTCAGTCCTGCCAAGTCAGGTCTTCATGGCTGTATACAGAGGTGCCAAACATTGTCCCCTGTGAAGTGCAAAACACTCTCCCCTATGCAGACAGGCTGAGGAAGTTGGGACTGTTCAGTCTGGAGAAGAGAAGACTGTGTGGGGACCTCATAGCAGCTTTTCAGTATCTGAAGGGCCTATGAGGGAGCTGGAGAGGGACTCTGTGTTAGGAACTGCAATGATAGGACAAGGGGTGATGGATTCAAATTGAAGGAGGTGAAGTTTAGGCTGGATATTAGAAAGAGGTTTTTCCTGTGAGGGTGGTGAGACACTGGCACGGGTTGCCCAGGGAAGTGGTGACTGCCCCAACCCTGTCAATAGTCAAAGCCAGGCTGAATGAGGCCTTGAGCATCCTGGTCTAGTGGGGAGGTGTCCCTGCCCATGTGACTAGATGATCTGTAAGGTCCGTTCCAACCCCGAAAATTCTATGATTTTAAGAAATATATGTAAGTGTTAAATATTATTTCAAATCTGTGAAGACAGCCCCTAAACAATGCAGTTTTAAACACTGTACAGAACTGCATGTAGATGGAAAGTGAACATGCAAATTTATGCTGTAGTTCCCCTTTCTAATACTGAGAAAATCACAAATGTCTTTTCTCCCTTACTGCAGCCATGGTAGGATGCAGTAATTCAGAATGAGGTAATCACAGGCTATTGATGTATGATACATTTTTAAATATTAAAGCATGCTGGCTTTGCAAACATACCTCTTTTGCTGATGTAAATCAGCCAATCCTTTCTTCTTTTTTTTTTTTTTCTTTTTATTTGACTCCGCAGTGGCATCTTGATGTGCTTATGCCTGGATGCCTTTCATCCTTTCATCTTCGGTGAACATTCTGCTTTTTTTCTCCCTAGACACCAATTTCTGACATTTCAGCTGAAGTGGAAACTTGATAGAGGGAAGAGATCCTGCACAGATGGAGCAGCTGCCTTTACATGCTGTGCTGGTGGGCATACCTGACAGTTCACACAGCACATACACATTCTGTGCAGTGCTTTATACACACTTTCTTCATCATATCCTAGGGTGAGAACCTCGTTTCTTGTGATTTCTCAGGAAGTTTATTGTAGTCTTCAGGTGTGCAGCTTGAAAGACATTACTGATGTTGTTTTCAAAACTGTTGTTTTTAGTGAAACTCTCATTTCCTTTCTTCATAAAGCAGAAAATGGCCCTTCCCACTTTTCTTTGTAGTTCAGGTACGGCGTTAGGGATGCTGTACTTTTTAAACTCTCACATAAATAATTGCAGAGTGCCATATTGAAAAGATGAGAAGTGCAGGGGCTGTTAGCTTGTGGCAGCAATTGTGTCTTGGGGATGATGTTCTGACTGCTGGACTTGCCAAATACAGCAGGCATTGGTAGGCATGGCTGCTGCAGTGGTACTGTGTTTGCAGGCTGTTGTGGCTTTCACTAAATCAGCCAAAAGGTTTCACATCTGTATGTGTTTGCATTCTGATACATAGTTTAGAGGCATTAAGTGTTTGTGAATAGAAAAATAAGCCTAGTTCCACTATAGACACTTTAGACCTAATAAAAAACTGAAGTGTGAAGATAAAGATACAGATATGAAATATGTTTGTTGATTTCAGTTCAGTCTCATGAGGAAGAGCTAATGGAAAGAGCAGGGCAGGAGGAAGCACAGAAAGGCTATGTACAGTGTTCTCTAGACAGAGTCTACTCCTAATGGGCAAGGTAGGCCTTAAAAATAACTTTGCATCAGTACTCAACAGTAGCTCTAAGGATTCTAAAGCTACTGTTTATGTGTCTTTATATTAAACCACAATTGCCTCTACAAAGTTGAGTTGCACAACACCTTAGGGCCCATCTGGAAAACATTCATGGTTTTTCAAGGAGTGCACTGCCTTCAAAGTGATTTGAATCAGCCATGAACTATTTGCTCTACTTTGAGGTTGAAACTGGTTCATGGCCTTTGCTTTCTTAACATCTTGCTCTTTAAGACCTTGCAGTCTATAAATCATTGTTATCTTCTGTTCCACCAATAATCCACAAAACTCTACAACATAGACCCCCAAAGTACAAATGAAGCTGATAGTGCATTTTCAATGTAGGGTGCTGGCCAGGAGTATTGCTGTCAGCAGAAACAAGGCTGTAGTAGCCTTGAAGGCTTATGTATGTTTTATTGTATTGCATTCTGATTTCACTTCTAAAATAATGAAAAATAGAGGTAGTCAAATCCTTGAATTCCAGCAAATATTTTCCAACAATGAAAACTATTACAGCAGAGAATATTTTTTCCAAAGCTGTTTCAGAGCTACAAATTAAACCGAGCAAACTGCTGAGATTTTTGGTTGTCAGTTACTCTTTGTCTGATTCTTGCTGAGTCTTGTATTTGTAGCCATTGGAGGGTAGCTGAGTAGACCAAATTGTCTTGTCACATGATAATAAGCTTTCCCCACTGATTCTTTGGTGCAATAACTTCAAGACAGTTGCATTTACCTGAAGTTTCCTTTAGGCATGTACAGATTTTCTGGGAAGAAACTTCCTATCATGTCAGCAGAATAACAACGACATTATTTATTTATTCTGCTATTTGTCTTGGAGTTGTATCCTGCTGTGAACCTTCCTTGTACAATCAATAGCAATAGCAAATTCCCTGGGGGCTTGCACGAGGTCTTTGGCATGCCTCCCTTTCCAAGAGCAGACTTCTGTCTGAAGCAGCCTTTCTGTTTGTTTTAAGGGTCTAAGTGTAGGCTCAGAAGAATTATTCCAAGCGTTGGCCAATTTTTAGTGAAGGGACTTGGAATCAGGATGTCTTGAAGAACTTCATAGTGACAATCATTCTCTTGATGAGCTCTCTGTATTTGGGAAAAGCATTTGGCCAATAGACAGGACCAAGGTTTGGAGATTGAAACGTGGGTTTTGATGCAGTTGGGATTTGCATTCTGGAGCTCCAGTATCTGGGCCCCATTTTGGTGCTGAAAAGCCAGTGTAACTAAGGAGAAACTCTTAAGAAGATGAGAAAATAAGTTTTTTAGAAACATGTGCTGGTTTGAAAGCGAACCAGGGAGAGACTCCAAGTCAGAAATACAATTTAATAGGGAAAACAAGCAAAAAAATAAATGCAACAGTACATAAAGAAACCACTGACAGAGTCAGAAAGCAACCTGACCCCCTGTCAGTCAGGGTGTTGGTAGCAGTCTGATTAACTGGTGGCTGCAGTCCTCCTGGAGTGATGGGTCTGTTGGAGCAGTGATCCTGTAGATCTGGTCTTCACCTGAAGGTCCAGTGGTAGCTCTTGTCCTCTGGGAATCCAGTAGGTAAGGGCTCTCTGTGCTGGTCCAAGCCCCAGATTATATCCAGGTGAGAATGCTTGGCTCCCCACCCTGGGGTGAAGCATCTCCCAATGGGAGGATGTAATTCTATGGGTCATGGGGTGGGTCCTTGCCAGCCCATTAAACAGAGATAGCTTCTGGAGGGAGTTATCAGGGATGAGTAGGAGATAGGGAGCACTGCCCCACCTGCTTTAACAGCTTGTGAAGATGATAATAGAATACATACCATTGGTTACACCTTACATGGTAACCTAGGACAACATTTCACTCAAAGAGAAGGAAGAAATAATGCAAATGAAGTAAGAGGGAAAGAAAACATCTGAAAAAAATGTAGCATGGGAACTTTTCAATAGCAGAAATAAAATTGTATTGGAAAGCTTATTCTAGGAAAAGTCTTGCATGTTTTACTGAATATTTTTCTATTGCAAAACTTCGATTTCATGGTAGCATGCTCAAGAGAAATTTTATGTGCTGGTTTTTATGTGGGTTTTATTTTGGCTGTATCATGTGGTGGAAGCTGAACACAGATCATTCAGACTAAAACATATGCCTGTTCTTCATTCTCTTCTTCATTTCTTCGGGCAAAAGTTGAAGGTTTATAGCAGCAGGCTTATGCTGTCAGCTTCTCATTAAACTTTGTGCTATGAACACAGTCAGATTGCTTTATGCCTTCCCTGTCCCAGCCATGCCTCCCCCTGCCTGGAATAAAATCATGACATTTTTGCCTGACATCTTCTCATCAACATCAATATAGCAGAAAAGAAACCTTGATCTCCTCCTGCTTCCCTCTAAGACATCCCAGCTACTGCTTTTTTAGTTACTGTGGCAAGCTGCATTTTACTGCATGTCATTTTGGACTCTGGAGCTCACTTTGCCTCTGGCTATGTCTAAGCCTTACTGAACTCCTTCAGAGTTCCCTTTTAATATGTGTTTTTTTCTAGTAGACAGACCTAAATTTGTTGTCTCAGCTTGGTATTTTGTATGTTGACTACTGCAGTGTCCTTTCAGCTAGTCTTGGCAAATGCAGTCATGGCCAGCTCCTATCTGTTCAAAATGATGCTGCAAAAAAATTTACTGTTCTGCCACTTTGTGTTGTCCTCATTCAATCTCCCTGTTGACATCACACATCAGCTATGCACCTCTTGATTTTCTACTCCCACATGAGTTTCTTTTCTCTCTCCTAATGTCATTTTTTTGATGCAGAAGTGTCAACACCAACCTCATCTTGTTACGTTTTTTTAAAAAAATGCCCCTTGTTCCCTTCAGACTTTCCACATGCATGGTAGAGGCTTTTTGAGAGCATCCCCTGCTCACCATATCATGTCTTCAGATTCAAGTGCTGGCAAAGTATGTGACTAAGACTGAGATATTGATAGGCTTGGACTACTAATTACTAGTTATGATATGTGATATTGCCTTTAGTTTCATTGTTCTTCTCATCTGCCTTTATCCATCTGTTCTCCTGTATCTTACTTAACCTCCTAACTTTGTGGAGGTGGGACAGTCTTTCTCACTTTCTCCTTGTGCAGGGTCTGCCTTAAATTGAGGCTTCCCTGGGACTGGGACTTTCAGTTAATACAGTGGTAGGAAGAATAATTACATTATACACAGCAATATTTTTTTCAAAGGCAAATGTGCTTTTATTTCCAGTAAAACCTACAATCTGTGTTCTAAGCTTAATGAGAGATTACTCAGCATAATCAATTTGAAGCACTGAAAAATCTTACCATTTTTGGCATAAGCATTTCTCAGATCCAATCATAAGCTATTAGTTTGGAGTGGTTTATCCACTTGGCTCTTGTAAATTAAAAGTGAACAAAATAAACTGGAATTGGATTTAAAATCTTCAGAATTATGATATTTTGAAATTAATATAATGATCTTCATCTATAGTTCATTTGCCTTCCCAGTCCTGTGAATAATGAGGTTTTTTAAATCTTTATCAGATTTATTCTAACCTTTTTCCTCTGAGATATTATGAATCTTGAGCTTTGCAGCCAAGTTGATTTTTTAGTCCTGTAATTTACCATAAACGATTTCTTTTTACATGATTGAACTACAATTTATACAGACTATTTAGTGAGCTGTGGTATTATCTTCTATAATAGGTGAGACCATGTTGAATAAGAAAGCTGAAGTTGAAATCAGGTATTCTGAAGCTATTTGTAAACTCTAACAGGGGAGCATACTAACTGAGCCCCATCTCCTGCTCCTGAAATTTGGTTTCATATTTCATCAGATTTTTTCATGTATTCCATTTAAACTCTTGCTGATAAAGCAATGATAAATATCATTTTATTCTCAAAGATAGTGCTTTTGGATCCCTACTTTCATTTAATTTCTGTGTTAACTGAATGCATAACCTAGTGAAACAGCCACTTCAAGTGATCCAGATTTTTGATGATCGTCATTGTACATACTCAGCTTTTCAATTAACCATAAGGCTGTGAATAGACTGAAACTGAACTTAGGTATTATTTACCTCATCGCACATTTTCCTTCATCTATATATTCATCACTATTTGGTGAGAACCAGGTAGCTTGATCTAAAATGTATGTCCCCAAGGAAGGAATTCCTGCTCTTAAAAGATGTCTGTGATAGATTAACCATTTCCATTGTCAGGGTTTTTCACCAACAGATACTGTTTTCTCAGAGATCTGTTTTGTGGGTGTTGCAGTGCAACTTGGATGCAGCAAGACCTGTGTTTCAAAATGCAGAACATCTTATCTTCATCATAATATATCGTACCAGGTTTCATTACTTATGTAACAGAAAGGATCAAGGGCCACATGAATTGAAAAATAAAGTATTTGGAGATTTCTTGGATACCTGACATCTTGTGCACTTTTAATGAAATTGATTTATTGTTGATGGTCTTTGCTTTTCCTGCCTTTTTTTTGTCAAGTAAAAAGTGAATTTAGTAATTATATTCTATTTGAGCTCAGCTATAACTAGTAATAGAAAAAAAATTGACCTTCATGTAAGCATTCTTCAAACACTTTAAAGGGAAATGAAAGAACATGGGGATTATATTTATTTGGTTTAGGAATACTGCACAAAACCTGCAATTGCCAGAAAATTCTGACCATTTCCCAATACAGTTTAAATGCCAGCACATAACTGTAGGCCTGTCTTTGGAAAATTGGCCTTTGCTATGAAGTTTTGAGTATATTCTATTAACAGGCTATTATTCAAGTAAAACAGTTATCATTAAAAGTATTGATCAGTATGGCAAGATGTTGAAGAAGACATGCAATTTTGTCTTCATTATTTTACAGAGAAAGTTTTGGAAGAAATACAAATCTTTTTCCCTTGAAGTGAAGAGTGGTACCTGCAGTTAGCTGGGAGTGAGTTGCTTGACTTTTGTATTTCAACCAACAATAATAAAATTGAAACATAGCCTTGTTATGGAATTTGACGTTTCCCATTTCCTGGGTAGCAATGCTAATCAATCCCTGAATTTGTTATCAAGAAAAGAAATAAATGATGCCAGTACTATTCCACGGTACTAACTGAGGGTTCAGAGGACTCCTTCCAGTTGCTTTTGTGCCCATTCTTTAGTCCCCAGTACTCCTCTTCCAGGTGTGAACAGTATTAAGATGACCACAATGAAATGCAATTCTGCTCTTTTCTGCACTTGTTAATATCAATGTCTTTCTGGGAACTGGCAAGTCCAACTTTTGTCTCTTAGCAGAAGAGTTGAACATCTTGCTGCTGCTTGCCTCAGGGACACAAAGAAGGATCTCAGGATCCTATTTCTTGAAAGTAAATTTCAAGTGAGATAATATTTCTGAAAATTAGTACTTTAGTTTTTTCACATAGCTCTTTCTCTGAAAAAGATAACAGTGTCTTTGTAGGTGGGAAAAAGTATATGTGATAAGAGGGAGGAAAAAGGTTCAATGGGCTTTAGAAAAACAGCATGTGGAAATAAAAGCCAAAATATAGTCATACTGATTTATTTTTCTTTGAAAGGCATATATATGTAAGAAAACAACTGGTAATAAAACATTTCAACCCGCTCCACTTCAGACCAAGTATTTTCAACTTGACAAAAATCTCTTCTCACTTCAGTTGTTTAATAGAAGTAAAGAACCACCTGTACCAGGAAACAAGAATTTGAACAGGAAGGGTTATCAGATAAATAAGAGAAAGATTTGGGAATATAGTCCAGGAATGTCTCATCACATCTCCAATATTCTCATGTGCAGAGTAGAATGGATCTGCCAGACCTGCACCACAAGGGTCACAGGGGCCCTCCTGGGAGCACTGGAGAGCCAAGCACATTGCCATCAGATGCACCTTTAGCTAAACTTTTTATTTCTTTTATTTTGAGACACTTTTGCATAGTAAATTTTCTAGTCACTTCAAATGGATCATCTTAGCATAGCAGAGCAAACCTGTGTCTGTTCTCTATATTTCCTTGCTTCTCTACATTCCTGTCATGTATCCATATGTGTTTTCCAGTTGTACCTTGAGTGGTAGGTACATTTTACAGTTTAATAAATGTGAATGTGTTGTATTCAAAGTTGAGATCAAAGAAGAAGTCTATCTAATTTATTTTTCTTCTAGTAGTTTCTTGTGTGCTTCATTTATCTGCAAGGCAAGCTCACATCCTGGTGAAGACCCTTTTGCAAAAGGAAATTTTCTTTAAATCACAGCTTCTTTTGGTCATTCTTTATATTCTAGAAGTGGTAGAACTGTTTAACAAAAGTGAAAAAATCAAAATATGCCAACCTTTCCCCCTCACTAGGTTTCCATGGTAGCATACTCATATCATACATAGTGGCATGTGGCCCTGGAGGAGTCTGTAGTCTTCCTGGACTGACACCAAAAGTCTACAGTTCTGTTAGTTCAGTATTATACAATGTAACAGATATGGATTGGCTTTAATTTTGTTTTGGCTTTTAATTTTTTCTTTTTTCTCCACTCTGAAAATACTCTGGCACTCATATCACTGACTTTGTGTGATGACATTCAGGAATTCAATGCTAATTAGTGCTGCTGTATTTCCTGGATTGCTTAGGACCATGGGGAGTTGAAATGCAGTATCTTCTATGCTTGTTTTTACATCATTTCAGCTTTCTGTTTTGTTACACATGATTCAGCTTGGACAGCTACATTTTTTTTAAGCTTCCCTCATGCAAATAATTAAGCATTTATTTATTACCCTTTAGTAGTACTCAAGGGGCACATATGACTTTCCTTTCATAACGTGATTTCCCAGAGAAGTGGTGTTACTTTCTGAGATACAGAGATAAGGAATGACCGTTTATCTCAAAGACTACTAATGTGGTCTAGATAGAATGGATAGATGGAAGACTGGGCAAATCCCAAGACATAAATCAGTCCTTCACAAAGAGTATTCTTTGCAGACCTAAATAATAAATATGCAATTTTTGCAATATTGCCCAAATAAAGCATTTGGTAGGGGGAAGCAGAAAGTAAGATGGGGCATACTTGGCCTGTGCTCCCTAGAAACTTCCCACCCCCTCATTTGTTTCACAGGCAATTCCCAGACAGCCTAAGCTGAGAGATGGGTTGGCAGTAGCATACGTGGAGCTGATAACTCCTCCCTGACTTGGAGAATGTCTCAGAAGCAAACCAAACAGTGCAGTAACACTGAAATCCTGCTTTTGAAGTGCTGTGCCCCTGGCTGTGATATGGCTTTACCTGTTCCTCTCCAGTGACACAGAAGAGTTAGACTGTGTGTGCTTTCTCCTTAGCTCTCGTAGTCATCATTGCATTTTTTCTTCAGGACCTGCTGTCTTGGTTTGGTCAGTTTCTTTATGAAGGAACTGAAGGTAATACCAGGAATAGAGTATGAAATTCCATTTTTATGCTCCAGGCACTTGCAGTTCCATCTCCCTCAGATGCAAAGCCAGAACCAGTACTCAGGTAGATGAAAAACTCTGGCTGAAACGCCGTCTTGGAACGAGATAGATAAGGAAGCTCTATGAATACCCCTTGCCTTGATACCTTCATCTTAAAAAAGGCTTCTCTTCATGTTGTATGTCTAAGTCTTTATTTTATCCTTATCTTTTAATTAATCTAATGTCCTGATTAGTGGTCTGACTGAAGAAGACCAGGAAGCTCCTGTGGAATCAGGCTGGATACGAGCCAAGAGTGAGCTTTCACCACAATAAAAGAAAACCATATAATGGGAAACAGGAGGGTGGGCAGCAGACAAAGGAAAGCTATTATTCCTCTCTACTCAGTGCTAATGAGCCTGCTCATTAAATACTGGGTCCAGTTTTGTGCTCTGTGGTTCAAGAACAGAGAGGAAAAACTGGAGAGAGTCCAGCAGATGATTCCTAGTGGGGTCTAGAGCATATAACCTACTGGTAGAGCTTGAGGGAGCTAAACTTCAGTAGGGTGGCAAAGAGGAATCTTGAAGGATGCTTGCGAAGACAAATCCAAACTCTCCTTAGTAATGGCAGGTGCTGTTAATATTTCTAGTGTCTTCCTCCTGCAGCTGGAGAGCCAGTCCAGCCTGCAGTGGCTGTGTAACAAGAGGGTATGTGCTCGTTTGTGAGTCCCGTGTCGCTGCCGAAGTCACACTGGTTTACTTGAACTCCCTTTTTTCCGTAAATGCCTCTTGAACTAAATTACATACAGATGCAAGACATTTTGCTGTTCTAGTACACTGATTTTTCTGTGTAGGCGTAGCATTACATAAGCAGTGATTCAGAAGTTAGAAAGCCCACCAAATAGGGGCCTTTATGTCCTGTGTCCTCACACTACTTCATTATTTGCATTTACTCCCAAGTAGCTAAGCCTGTCTTTCATTTTGCTGCTGGCCCTTTCGATAGCTTCCTATGAACCCCTCGTTGTAGTTCATTTGAATTTCTGTCATAGCTGACAATTGGTTTAGATTTTCTGCAGTTGTCTTAGTGGACTTTATTGGTCACTGCAGTACTGAAGGATGGTAGCTACTTTAAAAACACTCTTACTCAGAATAAAGATGGTAAAGACCAGTATATACCTGCCCATGACCTTTAATGTAAAACATGATACTATTTTAATTGCTTCCTTTTGCTTTGATTTTGACGTTTCTGGATGGAGTCTGGGTTAATGCTAGTGCCTAGTTCAATCATTCTTTTTCCTCCTTTGATTTATCTATAATAACAACAACATCTATTACTATTTTTTTTAATCCAGATTACAGTTAATTCAAAAGCAAACAAACCTAGAGAATGTGGAAATGTATGGTATAGGTAGCTAAGTTAAGTATGAAAGTTAATATGAAGCTAGAAGCAAAATAAATTGCAGTATCACTTAGGTGTCAGCAATGTGGAACCACTGAGTGAGACAGGGAAATCCACAAAGGACAGTTTTACTAACACAAATAAGTAAACATAGAAATGAAACCATGAAAGGGAAATGAGCACACAGGCAAAGTGGCAATAAACAAACTGTACACAAGATGAACAGCCAGAGAAATAAGTCAGTAAAACCAAAATAAATGCCAACGAGCAAGGCAGATGTAAAGAAGCAAGCAGCTGTTAAGGAAGAGAAAAAGAAATTGAGCGTTACATGCAAGTGGAAGAAAATCCCACTGTGTGAAATTTCAGGGCTGTGTCCTAAAATGCCCTGATTTCTGTGAATTCCATCGGAGAATTTTGTTAGTGCAGTCAGTATAGGTGGACACCAGTTGGTGGAGAGTTTGGGTTATCATTAGTTTCCATTCTTCTGTTTATTTTCTTGAAAAAGCAAAGGCTTTTTTCCTGAGGTATGTGGGTATATTCACTGCTGTGCATATTGCTGATGCCTATGGGCATTATGATGTCAAGCATTTGTGATGTTGCCTCCAGCCATGCCATAGGAGGGGCCCATATTTGCAAAGTTTGTGCAGTGGAAGATTCAGCTCTTGCTGGAAAAACTATTACTCAGAGACTGCTGGAAATACCAGTCTATCTAATATATCATTATCTAATAAATTAATTAAAAAGCATTGTGCTTTAGTTTTGATTTTCTCCTCTTTCATTATTCCCTGCTATTAAAGCTTCACTGCTGGATGGAGATTTTTCTTCTAGACTTTACTTCTTGGTCTATAGTGGTCATTATGGAAGAGAATTTTTTTTTTTAATCAGTTGTTAAAATATCTCTTTTTTCTTTGCAGTAAAGAAAGTTACCAGTTTCAAAAATGTAGTTTGGAAGTATTCTGATACTTCCTTTCCCATCCTATTTTTTCTGTTCTCTACACTCACACAAAAATAGTTCTCTGGTTGTACTATTTCTTACTTGAAGTTTTGCAGTTTTCTTCATCACTGTGGATAGCATTCATCTCTGCTAGGATGTCTGCTCCATTTGCTGAGGAATGCTAATAAGAAGAGCTGTGATATCAGTAAACATTGGGTTAAAACCATCATTCTTCTTGGTATCAAAAACTGAGAGAAGAGCACATTCAAAGCCTGGATTCAGTTGCACTGTGAATTCCAGCATTGCTCTGTAAGCCACATTTTTTTGAGGGCAAAAAGCTGAAGTAAACAGACAGAATTCACAGAGAATGGTCCCCACTGGAACACAGGTGAGAAGAAAATCATGGGCTAATCAATTGTTTTGGAAGAAGAGCTGGAGATGCTGAAGTTCTTTGCCCCTGCAGCTTGTCTTATGATCATGGCATTCAGAGAGAAGCTTGATAAGAAAAGACTGATTAGGATGTGAAGGACTTGTTTAGAAAAGGATATTTACACAGAAGCTATGTGAGGGCCAGATGTTTTAGATAATTTCCATCTTCTCTGTATGAAGTCCACTTCAGTTACATTGTTGGCCATTCTGTCATGTACAGATGCATTGTACAAAATAAGGGAAAAAAGGTTCTTCAGTGGTTTGAGTATTGCTCAATCATGAAAGACATCCCTGACACCTGCTAGTGTCTGGTAGGGTGTTGGGCATACCCCTCTGCATTATATCCCAAGGAGAAAAGTGTCGTTGTCTTACAAAGATGTTATGAAGAAAAGCTGTATCAAAACATGGGAAACTTCCACCTATGGCAGAGTCAGGGCCACAAAAGGAATCTTGTGGACATGGTCCTATAATGCCTGTTGTAATTTTAGGGTATTGTGCTGGGAACTTGACATCCCAAAGTATGAAACTCTCAGGGAAAGGAGATGGTTGAAGAAATGAGAAGCAGTGTTGATGTTTTTTCTTTAAGATAAGGCATAGCTGCACTATACATAAAACTCACTAGAATGCACTTTGTATTAGGAAAAAGAATTGATTTTTTTGTTTAATTTTAAGATATTAGAAAATCATGACAAAGAGACTGCATTCGAATCAGCAAGGAAGTGATGTGGTATTTTCCAATCCTGACAAGTTAATGTCTGAATCAACATCTTTGTACAAAATTTCAGAAAAAAATAAAGGCACTTTCAATCTAAAAGCACACTCTATATTCAGTAGAATTGAAGATTATTCATACTATATTCATATTATAGAAACCAAGTTATTAATATTAACTAAGTAGAAATATTCAAAGGACTTCTTGGAATTTAAACAGTGCAGAACAAATTCTACAATTAAATTCATATCTGCAATTCCCATGATCCATAATTCTTGACACTTGAGAGCAAATTTAGTAGTTTCAAATCATATCTAGGCAATGTGTTTTGAGTAGTATTTAACATCGGGAAGAATGATTTTTTGAATTAGATTTTGTAAAACAAGTGTTGTAATGGGTCTGTGAATTAAAGAGTGTGGAGCATGCCAGCACAGCAGACAGCTAAGACTATGCTTTAACAAGGATCACTGTGGAAGTGTTATACTGACAAAAGTGAAGGTGCCTTCTGCAAAGAACCCAGCTTCAAAATAACACAGAGAGAAAATTTTATAATATTTTGTGTTGGGTTTTTTTGTCTTGTAGAGTATCAGAGCTTCAGGGCTGGTGCTGCTGGAAACCATTCTTTTTGGATCCCTTCTTCTGTACTTCCCAGTAAGTAAAATGATAACTTTAAAAAATATTTATATTCTTGCTGATATTTTAAAACACTGTTTGAATGACTTTGGTGCAAATGTAAATTTCGAAACTAATGATTAGTTGTGCTAATGTGCTGTGTTCTGTGAATATTTGTAAGAACACTCAAATGTTTTGCTATGTTTGTAATAATCCTCCATTTTCAATTTAGTGAATTTGCCAGTGGTTTTTACTTGGAAGTTTATAGGTGTTCTGGGTTAAGCTGAGTTTTTGCTTTGAAAGATGATACCTCTCTAATCCATCCTATGGGGAAAATAAGCAAGGTATGTAAAAGGAAGACCCTGATTATACCAAGGATTTCTCTGGAACACACTACAAAGAAGAGGAATTATTTCAATGTATGATCAGCATATGTTTTGATGCTTCTGAAGCTATGTGACATATGCAATGCCATGTATTTGGGAAAATGAGATGGTATTATCCCTATCCTGTAAGTTGGAAAAGAAGTCATTTAACAGTTACATGAGAAATGTATAACAAAACTGATAGAAACATGGATCCACTTTCTTTTCAAAAATCCCAGAAAAACTGAGTTTATTAATTGCCACATAAACCAAATGCAATGACTAGATAAAGCAAGACATCAAAGTGTAAATTGAAGGAAGTCGATAGAAAACATGCAGAGAGGGAGACAGAAACAGAGAAGGAGTTGTGAACTGTTTATATTCTCTTTTCCTCAGTAGTCAGAATCTTCTGTGCTTTTATAGACCATCGTGTAGCTACTGAGAGATGAGCTGGATAACAAAACTCTTTAGTAGTTGCAGAACAAGTAGCAAATAAAGTGTAGGAGAATGTGTGAAGAGTAATACAATAAACACAAGTCCTGATGGAATTTTTTTTGCATTATTTTTTGAATCATGTGAGCCTTTCAAGTTCTAAAGAAAATACGTGTGCATTTCTGGGATAGTTTTATGTGTTTTTTCATCTTTCACTTTGCAGGTGTCAGGGAGACAAAAGGTTTTGGGTTTTTTTTCCATATTGCACGAATGTTTTTTACAATGTGCAATAAATACCTCGTCCCAGGGTTTTCAGAGCTTCTTTCATACTCCTTTTCAGTGAGCAGAACAGAAAGCCAATGCTCTGCTTTCTCAGCTGGTGTACAAATGCTGTGCAGCATTTACAGAGAGTCATGGCATAAAGGGGTTTCCTTTCCATGGCTGTCTCCTCTTTGCTTTCTCAGAGAACCCTGGAGCCATGTAGTGGTTTCCCCAGGCAGAGGCTCCATTAGAACCAGTCTATGTCTGTACAGCCTCAACTCCAAAGCATTCCAGAACCCTCATCAGAGCTCATCAAAGTTGTGTTTGAAGTCTGCTCACCTGTCTCTGATTCTTCAGTTTCTTTCCCTGTTCTTATCTTGATCCTCAAATTATTGTATTTCACGAAGGATGAATGTCCTTTGGTGTCTGTCTTCAGGCTTTAGGTGCAGCATCAGGGCTACTGAGATACTGTCAGTGGAAAAAGACTTCTCTTAGCAGTTGAAGGACCATGGTTTTAGATACAAGAGCTGGTGGCCATCCACAACCTTTTAAATTCAGAGGAGAAGGAAGGAGATGAGATGGTCCTGGGAGGGAGGGGTTCAATAAACCAAGCATGCCCTCAGCTCTTCACTGATGTTTAAACATTTCCCCTCCTTTTTTTTTTTTTTTTGCTGTCATTAAGAATGTTAAATGTACAGCAAGTGCAAAATGACAATTTGATGTGTTATATGGAAAATTCCTGATTAGCCTGTCTCACATCCTGGGATGTGGATACTTGACCAGAAATTGCCTTTATCTGCACGTCTCATTCTCATACTGTGTAAAATTGCCCACTGAGGAGAACACATTCTGTTAGAAACTAATAGGCAAAGTGTACAGCCTGACTTCTCTCTTATAGCAGTTTTATGTTCCCACACTCTTTGCTGGGGCTTTCTTCCCTTCTTAACAGATAATTACTAATCAGACTGTTACTCCTACGGGCTGAAACAAGAAAGAGAGACATTTTATCGGTTCTATTTCTAGGGTTTTAGGGGAGGGTTGTAGCAAATGTGGTGGTGGGAGGTCATATTAATGTTCAGACAGAGAAATTAATCCTGATTTCACCAACCACAAGAACATGGTTTTGTAAAATTCGAAAAAGATTGGGACCAATACAGAAAGATCAACTTTGCAGTAATCTGCCCCTCAATTTGCTGCAAGGAAGTCTTCAGCAATTTCAGCTCAAAGGCTATATAATAGTGAAATAATAAATGTGTGACCTTCAGCAATTTCAGCTCAAAGACAATATAATAGTGAAATAATAAATGTGTGAATGCTGTAAAGCATCATCAGGGAGGTCTATTATTTAATCTTTAAGAAAGAAAAGCTGCAAGGTGTGAATTATGGGGGTGAGTCCTTGGAATGTGAACTCTTGGTACATTGCTGTACATGGACAGTATCTAAACATTCTTACATGCTTGTTGTCTGGAAAAGGAGCATAAAGCAGAGGAGAATGGCATGACAATGAAAACCCAAGCTCTAAAAGGAGAGTCTCATTTATACCACCTGACATTCACACACATGTTTATTCATAGCAGTGTTTGTCCTGGGTCATAGCTGTTGTTTATTTACTCCTTCTGGCTATTTGGTGTTTTCATTTGTTTCTGGGAAGAGTTGGGAATATTCTATGGCTTAGTGATGTGGTTAAACACATAGTAATATGCTCAGAGGTAGTTGTTTCAACTATTTGATTTGTTGTTCATTTTATGATAGAGGAGTACATTGGAACAGTAAGGCTAATTAATATAAATCTTACCTACACACCCGAATTAGGCTACATTTTCCACAGATAGTATGAAATGCAAGTTAACATATGGAATGGAGTTGACAAGCAGTAGGATGTTGTCTTTTAGGGTAAGGGTGTTTTCCTTTTTGTATCATCTCTTCTTCCATTGTGATTTTGAGTGTAGACCCCAAAAGCTTTACTTTCACACTCAGCTAAGTGCAGAATTGCACAGCTTGGCTTAGTGCATTTAACAATGTAAAGACATAAAATGACAGCATTTCAGCACTAAATAACTTAAATCTCTATTCAGTTAAGGATTCAGTGCAAAATTGCAAAAATCTTATTTAAAAAAGGAAATCCCCTTAGATTTTCTCACCACTACTGTAAGTCTTTAAGGTATTTTTACTCTCCACTCGTCTACACTTTCCTATTTCTTGCTTTTTCTAGATTCATTCACCCAGTCTGTCTTGAATTGTTTTGAGAGCCTTCAGCATACAAAATTTCACTGTGTCCAGAAGGAGTTTATTTCTTATCTGACT
>NW_008673242.1:23767-56609 GCF_000695815.1 Acanthisitta chloris
CCCTACCCTCAAATGGAAACCAAAAACTACTTTGTTACATTGCTGAATTTCTTTCACTAATTGTCGTTTTCATGTCTACATGCAGTAATCTATTCACAGTGTAACATCATTAATTGAAAAATAATATCACCAGTCAGCTGCTTTTGGTGAGAAAAACAGCTGTTACGATGCCCTTCTAACCAAATGGGAAGTGCAAATGATGGTCTCCACCAAAATTTATTATTCAGATTCTGCTGTACTGATAACAACACTGATCTTTCCTGAATTATAAGCAGGCAGATGAGCTTTGTTCCCTTACAGACACATAGATTTTACCCAGAAGATGCTGGGCAGCTCTCATTTCTGAAGCTCTCGTTTCTTACATTTTCTGTAGTCTCACAGTAACACCTCTAATTTCCCTCTACTTAGCCTTCCCAATTATTGATGGACCTCCTCCAAATGAACACTGTGTCTCTAACTGATTTAGCTTATGTTTCTTTGTTCAGAGATTTTGAATAGAGAGCCAAAAGCTCTACAATTATATGGAGGAGTCTCATAACTTCTGTACTTGGCATTTGAGGGGAGATGTGTGATACTTTCCTTATCCAGATATACTAACTATGGTGAAACTTTAGACCTTTCCTAACTCCCTGTCCTGCTAATGCTGGGAACATATCTCCCACTAACAGAGGTTTGAATACTCTTTGCATGCTGCAAAGACCTTCAAATAAAATGAGCACAAGCACAATATTGTAAGGGAGTAGCCTGTTAATTGCATTAGTGGTCAGATCTCAGCTGATTTTAGACATCTTTAATGAGCACAAGTTGAAAAATGGGAAATTTTGATTAGATACCAGAGAACATTTTTTTACCATGAGGGTGGTCAAATACTGAAATAGTTTGTCCAGTGTTTATGAAATCTCCATCCTTGGAGGTATCAGGACTTTACTGGGCACAGCTCCGAGCAACTTGGCCTTCTTTTTAGACCTGTTTTGAGCAGGGGACTGGACTAGATGACCTCTGTAGCTCCCTTTCAAATGAAATTATTCTGTCACTCTCTGTTTCTTTTATCCATAGCTGAAACAGTCACCCTACACTTGCCAAATCCTGAAGAGGAATTTGGCTTTCTATGACTTGTTTTAGACTTGAAACTTGAAGGTGAGGTGCATCAGGGCCAAGACTTCATGGACTATAAGGGAACCTTGAGGTACTTGCCTCAAATGGTGATGAATTCCACCCTAGTCAACTGGGATTGTCTGATGTATTAAATATTTTCCATAGTGCTAGTCTACATTAACTAAAACTCTAAAATTAACTCAAAAATCCATGCAATATTATGATATAATTTCTACAATCAGTGATAAACGTTAGTGAATATGATGATGCAAAGACATGTTCTTGATATAGCAAGTAAGTACTAGGTTTAAATTCCAGCAAGTGAAAGTTATTAGGCAGTGGGGGTGAACCTTTTAACAGTGAGATCAGTTAGACCATAAGATGAACTAATTTAGAAGGCTGCAGAGTATCTTTTTTAAGACTATTAGGATTTTTTCCCTTCATTCTTCTCTTCCATTGGCTAAAGATTCCAAATTCTTTACTGCTCTCCCTTGTTTTTTTCAAACCACAAATTATAGCGAGGCAATATTGTTATCAGTTTAGAGAAACAGAGCTGCAGGATGTCCTAATGTTAATGAAATAGTGCAGTAGTGAATCCTGGAATAAACTTTGTGCTCAAGCATCTTGTTGCATGTGTTAGTTGTCAGGATTTGTTTCTGGGGCTGTCTTCCTCCCTCTTTCACACTCAAGCTATAATCACCTACCCTTTTGTGTTATGAGAAGGAATAGAAGGTGAGGAGTAGTGGAGCTTAGATATAGTGTGGGTTTTTTTCTCTCAAATAATCTGTATGTGCATTAGCATGGAAGAAGTGAGCTGTGAGGGTTGGGAGGATGAGGCTGTGGTAGTCCTGATTAGTCACAGTCCTGAGCAGAGCAAGGTCACTGGAAAGCTCTGGTTTTGACAGTAACGAATGTGAAAATGGAACAGTGCAAAATACTTTTCTGCATTTGTCCCTCAAGCATGCCTATAAGGGATGAGTTGCAAGAGCTCAGTCACTGATTATTCTGGACACATTGATATGTGCACTGAGGCCAACTGAAAGATTTGGTTTTTTCCAACACATTTCATGCTGCAAGCCCACTCTGATACCCCAGATGTTTTAACTTGGCTCTTTTTCAGAATGTAACTACGTCTCCTTTGCTCAAAAAATAGTGTTTAAAGCTTTTAGAATGAAGACTCATCATTTTATTGTTCTTTCAGGTAAAGAGCATGCCTCTCTTTGGTGTTCATGTCACTGAAGTTGAAGAACACAGTGTAAATACCTGCTCTGAGATTATCACTAGAGATTTCCCTAGTACTCTAGAAAAGGGGCTTTCCATTTTATTTGGATCACAGTGGATTAGATGTCCAGCCAATGAAAAAGGCATATTTTAAATATCATGTCACCAAGTTTTATATGTACATTGTCTTGCTTGAGCAGAGAAGTGAGGGAACCAGGCAGAAGATTATGCAATCGTTTCTCTTGGTCAATATCCTTGTCAAACGAACATACTTTTTGAAGTTAACATGCATCCAGTAAACCAATAGGGGTTTTTTTGAGAGCCATCTTGCTTTGACTGGAAAAGCTGGAAGGAAGTAAGCTGGTGTAGCCTCTGCATTACAAGTTCATGCTGTGAAGTACAGAAACCTCATAGATACTGTAAACACTTGGTTCCTTGCTTTAAACCACGCTAAGAAAAATATTTATGACTGTTTTTATTAATAGGAAGCAAGCACTGAGTATTTTCTGCTTTTAGAATAAGTATATTTTAAAATGGCAGAAAACCAAGATATATGGTGTGATAGTTCTTCATGGTTTGTTGTGACTAATCTACATAGCTATCCTAAAAACTTCTCATTGCTACTATCAAGGAGATAACTAGAGACTGTTGTATATATGATTATCCACATCAAGAACTGTGGTTAGCCAGAGTTAAATGTCTTCTGATCTTGATTAGATATTAGTATCTCTGTGTATATGAGAAATGTTTGGGGTATTGGAAACTCAGTAGACCTATGACACCATAAATTCTAAGAAATTATACAGGTGGAATTTGATGAGGAATATTTGTGCATGTTCTCTGTGTTTGTGTGTGTCTGTGTGCCATGTTCCCAGGATAGCTTAACCTGGAAAGGACCTCAGGAGGCCTCTAGTCTAACTCCTTGTGCAATGAATGGTCAGCTATGAGACTTACTGTAAGACAAGGTTACTAAGGACTTCATCTAATGCATCCTAAAACCTGCAAGTCTAGGGACTACCCAGCTGGCTGTGTACAGCCACATAATAAAGTCACACGGTTGTAGTTTTTTTGAATAGAGATAAAATATGTGGTGTTGCTGGAGCATATAGTGGGATTTATAGATGACAGGCTGAAGATAGGTCAGTAGAGGTACAGATACTGTTCTTACTGTTCTTCCACATCTTGGACTCGCTTACTTATCCTTGTGACGTTACTTGCAATACCATGACAAAACTTGATCTTCCCATTCCACAGACCCAAAGGTGCAGTAGGAGGGCAGTGTTATTTTTGCTACTCTGAAAGCTTTTTTGGGAACTGAGTTTGAAAGACACATTTGTCAAAGTCTAGGTTCACTCGATAGCCAAGTATATGTGTGCACACAGGTCTTTAGAGCTGGAAAGAGAAGAACAACAGCACTTGACCTGAACCAACAGCCAGATGGGATTTTTGTTGATCTTTTTATTTTAAATTACTATCTTGCACTGTTGACTTGCAAGGATTTATGTGGTACAGTCTTGCCAGCCCTTCATTCAGCAAAATTAATCTCAGGGGGAGGGAAGCAGGGCATGATCTTGTGGTTTTTCCTCTTTTCTCATAATTCCATTGAAGTAACCTGCATGAATAAACTTACATACATAAGAATTCATTGATAAACTCTACATTAATATCTTGTTTTCAAAGTAGTGTTATAAAACCAGACCGCAGTCCTGAAAAACAATGCACAATGCCAGAGGGTTTAAGATATTTTAATACAGCATGAGCAGTGATGTGCAGAAGTTAAAAATCTGCTATATTTGAAAAGTAAAAGTGTGGGAAACTCTTTTCTGATCATCGAAAACCTTAAAACACAAAAATGATCAAAGGGTGGAATGTAGGTGCATTCATATGGATGAAAATAGTGCTGGAAATATTCACAGTATTTTCCTTACTAAAGTTGGAACCATGCTATAATAATCCTCATTGCTCTGCCCTCTGAAGCAAAACCATTAGGCACTTGGCTAGCACTTGAGCAGGAGACCACAGCAGTGCCACTTTCAAGCCAAAGAATTACTGAAGAACACCTGATTGAAAAAAAAAATCTAATCAGTGAAAGTCTTCATTTGGCCCCACTGTTTCTGCTGAATTAGAGTAAGAAAACAGGAAAAAAGTCTTACTGAATAATTATATGTCTTGTTGAATCTCAGTGGTACGAATAATTTTCTCAGATAAACAAATTTTGATGACCACATTGATCACTTGGCAACTGAACTGAGTCAATATGCATGATGCTTTAGAATGTGTTTGAATTTTACTCTAGTGACTTAAGTTTATGAAAAAATCTACACATGAAAAAGGAACTCATTAGTTCAAAATATAAATGTCATAGGACTTTTACAGGAAAGATAAATCAAAAATGTGAGATCACATTTTTATTAAACTGTAAAACAAAAGAGGCAAGAGGTTTTGATAGTATAGATGAGCCAGGATTGAACTGTGCTGGAAAGGAACTTATTAAAAGTTCCAGTCACCATGTACATATTGTCAGTAGGGCATAGTCCTCGCATTAATGGTTTACCTTCATTTAGTAGTTTAACATCTGAGAGACTACATGGTGGGAGATAAATTCAGTCATTCTTTTTCACTTACCCAAGTGTCTTTCAGTGAGAGCTAGGGGCATGGTCATATTTTTCCACCAAATGTCTTTTCTGATGGTTTATTCATGCTTTCATACTTGAGACCCAAGGAGCATCAACTGTAGTCAAAAGAAAAACCTGTAGCTTGTCTTTAAATCTTGCTGAACTTGTTAGTCTGAGTTGTTGCCTGCTTCATGGTTGCTGTGATCTGCATCAACAGGAATATGAAGCAAAATGAAAGCAGAAGCAGTTCATGCCTAAGGAAGACTTGACTTAGATAAGCTGATACTACCATGCTGTTTCTGATATAAAATTGAGTGCAGTTGTAAACCAGTGCTGTCAGAAGGAAACTGGTGGTATCATAACTCAGCAGGCCTTGGAATATGAGGTTGAGATATTAAAGGTAAGACACAGGCTGGTATAATATGTACAGTTCAGTGATAAAACATGGTATCTTACCTATCACCTTCCGTGTCCCTTGACAGAGTGCTCTGCATCAGTGCAGAGTGAAAGGGAAAGACAGAATCTCCATCTCAAAGCCTGTTCACTGTGAATAATACAGGAGCTGAAATAGGCTTTTTTTTCTCATTTGGTTTTTCTTCTCTGTCTCTCTTTTTTTTATATGTGAATGCATTATGTTATATCTTAATGTTCTACTGAAAGTATTGCAGCATGAAGGGTGATTAATGGTAAATGATTAGGAGAGATGAGAAATTCAATATGTTACAGTGGAGAAAGAGAAGAGTTGATGTTTCTGGAATAGATCCTTAAGAAAGGGAATTTCATCCATCAGACATGAGTCTGCCCTTATTCAGTCATTCTACATGCTGAGAACTGAGAAGGTGCAGGCAATGATCTCTTTGTGGTTTTTCAGTTTACAGACAAAATTATATGATGACTAGTGAAATCTTTGCACTGGAAAAATCTTACAGAATGATAATACTGATAGAGCAAAAGTTTTGTTACTGTGTAGCACTTCTAAATTTCCCATTTCTAAACTGGGCTAAGAAATCAATGCGATTTACATCAATGCTTTTACCCCAAATCCACATATCACTTGATGTAAATAAGAAAATCAGATTTTTACCTATAGAGAGGAACTAGAGAAAGTAGTATAAATACGTATGAGAGCAGAGACTAGTTTACAACATAAAGTATAAGTTGCAATATAAAATTATCCAAACACATTGGCAAGTACCAGTGTACAAGAGATTCTGTATTTCCTCTGGTGATGATAACAGTAGACTCATCTGCAGAAATACTCAAAACTTTAGTCTGCCTGGGTTAATAAAAAAAAGAGTTAGGGGCCAGCAGGTAAAAAATTTGCCATGAAACTAGCCAGATTAATTTCTGAAAATGAGACATTCGAAAGACTAGTGCCTGGGTCTAAATCTACATCATATTGGGTAGGGAGAGATGAGATTTCTGTTCATAGAAGTATCAGTAGTACTGGGGATACAACAGAAGATATTCATTAGAGAAAGAAATTAGTCTTTACAAAACGCAGCTTTTTTCCTACATGATATAAACCTTCTGTTTTCTTTGATATAACTCTCTGTATTAGAGCCACATAGATAACGCACTGTTTTTAGCAAACAGTGTTTTATAAAAACCATTTGATTTCTAGATCCTCTGCCTTTGTGGGACTAAGCATGGATCTGCAAATTTATGCAAGTTTTGAGGAAGCTCTTAAGAAATAATGGTGTCCGTCGTAACCAATGTACAGCATCTATGTGCTGATCCCTCTTTGAAATCTGAACCCAAAGTCAATTTTTTGTAGTGGCATGATGCAGTTCAGTCAGTTCTGTGCATTCTTAAAAAAAAAACTGCAAAGAGAAACATGTCAATTCCATCAAAATTCTTACCAGAAATGGATGGGAGGATTTAAAAGCTTAAAACTTTTAAAGCAATCCCAATGTAATATATATGGAGAAAACCCCATAAAAAATAAGAGGGTGAAATGAGACTTTCTTTCATCACAACAAAAGTTGTAAGTGGAAGAAAATAGCACTTTTATACAAATCTCTTACAGTGTATACTTCGTCAAACTTATATTAAATTATTAATTTCATCCACAGTTTTCAGTATTATTTGATGTCAATATTTTAAATAAGCTGGGGGGGCTAAAGCCTTATGGTACAGTGTTTAGTTAGCAACAGCAATGTAAAGAGAAAAGGGAAAGGATGATAGTGAGAAAGTAGAATAGACAACTTTGCCCCTGAGAATCAAAACACAGCAAAAAGTCTAATATAGCAAAAGGAAAATTAATCCTAAATTGAGCAACCAAACAGTATGGAAATGAAAACAAGACACAAATGACATCTTGTACCTTGATACAGTCAGCACTCTTACTGTCACAATTCCATCTTATAGAAGATATCTGTAAATCCACAGACTGTACATTTAGGGCTTGCTTGTTCTTTGCTTGCATACAGTTTTTTCTCACTGCTCCTTGCAAGCTTTCTTCTCCTTCCCTAAAACATCACTTATATAATTGTAGAAGATAAATCTTTTATTCTTTCCTTTTGCTTCCTCTGTATTGACGTGTGGTTTCTCCTCTCATATTTAAATGATGAACCCTTTGGTACAGGGATGTTTGGCATAGCTGTGCCATGCACTGCAGGGTCCTGATCAATGAGAAGGAGTTGCATTACAAATGGCTGTTACTAAGAATAACAGTGAAAGTGTTTAGAAATATTTTATTAAAGTTGCAAGCAAGGACACATTTAATGGTGGATTTTTCATCTTGTTAAAGGTCTGATAGCATGCAACTGTTTTTATACTGCTAGTGATTATAGGTACTCTGCGAGAATGATCTGAGAATATTTGATTTAGGCTTGAAAAGATTAAGCCATACAAATACTAACAGAAAAAGAAGACTGATACCTCTCCCACGTGGACTGTATTTCAGAACTTGCCTACTAATTTCTATGGAGCTGCACCCATCTTACATGAAAAGACACTGAGTGATAAACAAAGTAGCAGGGAATAGTAGAAGAAAATTCATTGCTCTCACTAGAAAGCATCAGTCTGCAGGATTGACGATAACAGGGGAACAGTGGGAAAGCTTCAATGCCAAGGGGCGAGAGCAATAAGAAGTTCCAGTTTTATTAAAATTGGCATTTTGGTCTTCTACTGAATAGTTGCAGAATGATGGATTTGTAACTCGGGTTTGTCCATTTTTAGGGGACTGACCTGAGCTCCTAAGGTACAGACTGTCCCGGTGAACACGTTGAAGCATTCCTTGTAAAGTGGAGCAGCTCTGCTAGCACGGGTTGAAAACAGGCCAGCTTCAGATCCCTGAGCTGCTGCACAGTTGGCATGCCTCTACAGAGAAGGCTCTTTGAACTAACCAGGGATTTAAAACTGCTTTTCCATGGCCTGAGTGAGGTTATTCAGTCCCTTGGTCTGGCCTTGCCAGGAGCACTGGATCCTACATGCTTGCAGCTGAAGAGGGCTCAGAAGGGAGTTTGATGTTACATAGTTCAGCACTGGCATGAGTTGGATGGGTTGGTTTGTGTGGAGGGGGGTTGAGATGCATGCTAGGTTATACAAGAGTTTTGTGACTTACAGCAGTGAGTCAGTCTTGAAGCTAATCCTTTAGATACCTTAGACCCCTTGGCGAGTAAGGATTACTGGGTTACTTGACTTACAGTCTTCTCTCATACGTTGCAGACAACAGAGTCCTTGCTTTACATGTCCAGTGTGAGATTTACTTAAGGGTAGTGAGAAGAGCAGTAAGCCAAAATTAAAATAAGCAGTCATTTGGAATATCTTGAAACTTTGTCAGTGTTAGGGTCATTGGTTTTTCAAGCAACCTGAAGGGTCAAATCCATTGGAAAGTGCAAACCGTGGTCATAGCATACACACTCCTAAGTTCTGATGTATTCTGAATGTGTCACACTGGTACATGTGGGCAGATCCACCACAAAGGCAGAGCATGTTCCTTGGGTGTGCAGAAATCTCGATGCTTTGTGATGGTCTAAAGTTGTGTGATGAATTTCTGCCCCGAGAGCCTTCCCTATGGTGCCATCATGTCTGGCTGCCATTCTGGGCATTTGCTGACTGAGTGCATATCACAAAGAGGTTTGGTTCTTCATCATGGTATGTGTACAAAGTTTGGTGAAGAAACATTTTTGGATAAAAGGAAATATTAATAGTTCTTAATTTAACTCTTTTTCCTATTCAATTTATATTGATACTATTTGTCCTGTATGATCAAAACTTTTTTTCAGCATTTTTAAATATGTTTAAACTTGGTACATGTATATCCAACAAGTGTGTTTTGTACAACATATGTTGGTACTTGCTCCGACTGTGGTGCCATTTAGGAGGAAAAGTGAAGGAAGTTTTGTTGGCATAAGGAAGTTCTTTTCACTTCGAGTCTTGTATCTTGTTGAGACATCATCCTTTTAAGTTTTTTTTTCTGTAGGAAATAGTTAAATAACCACTGTTTTTAAAAGATGGATCTATGACTTAATCTTCAGCTCTCTTCTTTAATGCCAATCCAAGGGTATAAATTGTCACATTAATCAGAGTCCGAAATGGTTGTATCTATTCCAGTAGTATGTGGTTAAATCTACTAATCTTGCTTAATTTGTTAACTAGCCTAATCCTCTCAAATATAGCACGTACTGGGGCACAGAGCAAGTGTTCTCCATGTTCAGCTCACTCTCTTGAATTTCTAATCTGACATCACCAGCATGCTGAACTACTGAAATGTTGTTTTGAAACTCTGGCAGAGCTGTCTGGCCCATAGAGCCAGCTCATCCTTTTTTCTGTCTTTATTGATGGCATTGCCTTGAAATCTGTAAAGAACTGATCTATAAAAGTCTGTGTACTGGGTTATTTAGTCAGCTATTTATATCCATATTTATTAAACTTGTATCTGCTTCCAAGCCTTGAGGCATATTTACGTCTTTGAAATCATAATCCAAATAAGTTACTGCCATAGTAGCAGGCACTTTCTGTTCAAGTAGTCACCAGTTGCTGCTATAAGAAGGCAAAATGCTGTCATAACAAACATTTTAAACCTCTCAGGAACCTGTATATTAACCACTAATTCAACATAAGGCTCTGCTAGAATATCATGTGCTCATTTCTTCAAAGACCCAGGAATTTTTGGAGGATAGCTGAATCAGAAACATGCTCTAAATACCTACCATGTAAGTTGTTAAGCAAGCATAATAGATTTAGTATTGCAACAATCAGGTACCTGCCAATGTCAGATGCCACCAAGAATATGTAAAAAGTCTTAATTTCACTTTTAGCTCCTCTTTATGCATGTAGCTTTATGCTCTTTTCTGGAACCAGAAGACATTTCACGTTAATAGGTTTGCAGGAAAAAACTTGATTTGTTTTGACCCCGAGCAGAGATGACTTTCTATGGGCTATGGTTACTGCTGTTGGTTTTGGGATTTTACAAATAATAAGGAGCACTTCTTTTCTCAGGCAAAATATCTTCTCTGTTTAGGATAAGTGACATCAGTACTTACTACATTTGGAAAGGAAACTTCTAGTATATTAGATTTTCCACAAGTGTCTATAAACTGGGCTAACTTCATAACATCAAAAGGTTTTCATATCAAATGATGCAGTTGTGAAAGGCACTCATTTCTGGCTTGGCTCTCCAGTGTGTGTAGCAAACATCAGATGTGATCAAGAACTTGTAAACATAAAATTGATAGATAACTAATTATATTGGATACCATAATTAGTATGTGTTAATAATAATAATGACAGCAACAACTATAGGTAAATAATAATAATAATTGATCAGATTAAACAAGCAAGTTGACAGAGAATGAATTCTTGAGAAGACAGCAAAGTTGGGAAAAATCATTCTCTGTTATTTTCAACAAATGAAAATAAAAAAGGTTTGGAACCTTGATCTAATGTCCAGTAGTGTTTAGTCTTAACTGATGAACAAATAGGTTAGAGAACAGGAAAAATTTGAAAAAGAGCTGAAACCATTCAGAGTGAAAGAGAGAAAATTAAACAGGGGACAGAGAAGTCCCTGTTGCTAAACACTATCCGAGTTCTCTGTTGGTCTAGAGAGCATGGCAGATATTCTTGAGATTTTGTAGTTACCTAAGCAAGTTCAAAGAAATGTTTTGGAGGGGTTTTTTTTACCCTCCATGTGTGTCTCTCATAAAGTAGATGAAATTTTGCAGCATGATACACTGAATCTGCTAGGTTCATTTCCTCAGATTGTTTAAAGTAATGCATTTCTCCCAGACGTGTCACAAGCAATCCTGTCAAAATCTGCCTGAGTGGATTTGTTTTAAATCATAAATAACTGTTGTGTATATAGGAAGTGTTCAAGGACCTTGAAGAAAAAGAAGGTCATGGCCTTCTGAGTACTCACAGCTCCTCATCTAAATGTGAGTCTTGAAATGTTTGCTTTCACCAGTCTCAGATAGGGAGTCTCACACTATTGGTTTAGCTCATTGCTATCTATCTATCTTAGCAGCCTGGCTTCTATTTTTAAAAACTGCTGTGTTTCTCCCTGGCCCCCTGGAGTTCTGTTATTTTGGTTTCTGTTTACCATCTCATTCTTGGTTCCGGTGACAACTGTAAATTTTGCTCTTAAATATTTTGTCGTTCTGCTTTTATGCTGTTTTTATTGTACGGTTGTTTATCCTGCACCCCTGGCAGCTTGGTAGGGAGGATGGAGAAGGAAGTTCATATAAATAAATAATTGCAGTTGAATGCAGAGGACTGCTTAGCAACAAACTGCAGTAGAATATGTCCCTCCTGGTAGAGGGTGGGCCCTTTTTTTGATAAGTCAGTGAAATGTTTGGAGGACTCCCCCTGTGCTAAGGAAGGAGTGGAGCATTTTAAGAAACTCTCCTTCTGCTGTTTTGTTGTCTGTTAATGAACATGTTTTGTGGACCATGCAAGTGAGATGTGCTAGGAATGCAAATGAGCAATCTTGCCCTGGAAGACTGGGATTTCTAATGCTTTATTATTATTACAGCTGCAGCAACAGGAGGGAACCAGCAGGTACTGCTTATAGCTATTTTGATCAGTATATCCCTGAAAGGAAGAGACCAAAGATGGTTGAATAGTTAAGCCATTAGCAGGGAACGTGTGTCCTAATACAGCTTCAATTTTTATCATGGCAAGTTTTTTAAGGCCTTGAATTACCATAGGGTAAGCATTGCAAATCCAGATTGCAGTGCTCAGTTTTGGTGCTTGAGGTCAAGCGAGGTACTCTTCACATGAGAGGGCTGTGTGCTCACAGAGAATCCAGCATGTCTGCTTTGCCAGCTCAGGGAGTTGGATGTGCTGAAGCAGAGGGCTTTGTGGGTTATGATCTGCCTAGTTTTTCTGCATGGGAAAATGTCTTTCTTCACAAGAGCTGCAGTCTTGGACTCTCTCTTCAGGTACACCATGCAATCCTCACTTTCTTACGAGGTATAGGTAGTGAAAAACCCAATCTATAGACAGCTTTTTTATCTAATATCCCACTTGTTAATGTTTTCCTTCTGGATATGACACTTGGGTTCAGTTCCCCTCTCTGGCACAGAAGATACAAACTTGTACCACCTTGAAGAAAGTTTTAGTCCTTTGGCTCTAAGATGCTGTGGCATGAGAGGTGTTCTGTGCTGCTGCTGTTCCATTTCACATTCCTTCATTAAGCAGTAGTGAGTGGCTATTAGCACAAATATTAATCTGACCACAGAGCAGTAGGGAAGGTATTTTACCTATTGGTTAGATTACCTCTTGGTTAAAATGGGCAGACCTGGCTTCTAATACCTGCTTCAATGAATGGTTAAGTTAATTTTAGATATGAGCAGAAAGTAGCATATGGGCCTCAACTGTTACCACTGGAAAAACATAGCTTGAATTTGGTTAGTTTCCAGTCAAGATCTTTCCTCAGAAACTTGCTATTGTTGCACTGCAAAGAGGTGTGTTGTTTTGTCTAATCCCACTAAATTTTCAAAATAATGAAAAATTGGATCCTCTGAGTTTCTTTTCCTTATTCACAACTTATTTCTCTACAGTTACTTTACATGTTTGTAATAAAAGGCACTTATGATCACATTAAGCAAACCCTAAGTTACAGAGAAAGCATAGTTCAGCAAAACAAACTGTAAGTCCTAATGCTGTTCTGAGTTCTAATCTTTAAGACCTGAAGAGACTTCATACTATGTGAGAGAGAGGATGGAAGTTTTTAAGGATAACTAAAAAAAGACATTAAAGATCAAAGAATTGCCTATCTAGTGCAACCTTATATCACAAATGTTTTTGTGGTTTCTGTTTCTTTTTTTTTTAAAAAAAAAAGCCCATGTCAAACAGTTAAGAATTCATCAAGATGTTTACTTATGCATTTGGCAATGCAGTTTTGTGGACAGCTTGAATATGTGTAACGGTTAGCAGATGCAGTATGTGGAAGAGGAGATGTGGCTATTAGCCCTTTGGGTTTTTAACTGTTGCTGGTTGTTCAGATGATGAGCAGCAATACAGATTGTTGAGGTGTCATGAAACTTTGTTTTCCAGAGAAGGAGAATTTATTACCCTTAGTTTCTCTCAGTCAATGATTTCACACTATGCAATGCCTGTTTCACCTGACTCCTCTCCTTCCTGCACCATTGTACTTCAGACTTCTCAGCAACTGCTCAGTGACCTCCACAGTCTCTTTAAAGTTTTCAAGTCCATGCTCAGTTTCCTGAAGATCTGCTCCAAGATCTATCCCTCCTACTTTACACTTCCATGCAGTATTTTGAAGGGGAAATTGCTGTTCTGGGTTGTTCTGTTTAGTTGGTTGCCACCTACATGTGTTGAAACTTTTGAAGACTGCTCTTTCAGAGTTGAGTATGTTGTTCTCAGATTATTAAAGAAACACTCTTCCTGAGGTCTGTAAAGAAGAGGTCTTCTCAGGCTCCTCTGAGTTCATCCAGCTCTGTTGCTGATACATCGCTCAAGATTGCTTCTTGAAAACTTGTATGCAGTATGCCTAGTCTGAGATCATTGCTTTTCATTTTAGGACTTTGTTCTTTTTCTTCTGTGATGAAAATGACACCTGTCCATTCAGAACATAGCTGTCAACAAGCTAATGTCTCTGTTACTTCTTTGCCATCTTATTTCTGTATTTCTGCATTCCCTGATAGTTACCTTAAAATCCATGAAACCTACCTTGTGTTCTAGGCCCATTTCTTTCCAAATCAGTTCATTGTTCTAAAGTTCTTCACTTCCTTTGCAACACACAGTTTAAAAAAGTAATAAATATGAAATTAGGCTAAATAGTTCTGAAGTCTTTTCCAGCTTGTTCTTCTCTGTAGTATTTCAGAGTCGAAGTCTTTGCTTTTCATGGTCTGACGGGATATTAGCTGCCTTAGAAGGATGATGTGGATTGTCCTCTGCCTAAGGTGCTCCCCATTGAATACAGGGGGAGATCAGGCTGACTGTCTTGGACTTTAATGATTCACTTTTCTTCCTTAGCTCAGATGTGTAGAATCTACTCCAGATTTCTAGTCCCTATAAAAATAGATGGATTATAGTATCAAATCACTCTAGTTGAATGTGGTGAAGGAGAGTGAATATAGTGACTATGACTTTCTCACATACTGTGTGAGAGTGTTTTATGGCTTATGGAGATGCCCTGTGAACCCTTGTGCAATGAAATGCATTTCAGGGTTGCTTAGAATTGCAGGAGACTGATACTGATCAAGTTCTATGTTGCTTTTCATATAGAATGTTGGCACAGATATACTCAAATTGAATTATGCTGCTATTTTGGAATCAGTGTGCTTTAGAATCTGCATGAAAAGTAGCTAACTTTTGAAAGAGAACCATGATTTTGCAGGCAAAAAAGAAATCACAGCAAATGCACCAAATCTATTTCTGTATTTAAATGTATAGATATGTGAATGTTTATACCAGCATGGGATTAATTTTATGCTCTTCTTTAAAAATCACCTAGAGATCATATGTGACTGAAAGAAAATCTCTGAAGAGGCTGATCATGTTGAATATATACATTTATTTTGCTAAATTTGTTTTAATTTCTTGGTCATAATAGTTTTTCAATATCTGCTCAACACTGCATAAATATTTTTCTTGCATGGATTTATATTAAACTGTTTTTTCCTTTTGACTAGAACCAAAGAGCATGAGCACTCTGTCCTTTTTAGCCAAGCAAACTGTCCTAACAATTTTTTTTGGAAGCTAGCAATGTTCATATCCATGTGATATATGAACTATAAGAATGTCCTCCTACTAGAAGAGAAATAATGTTTCATTCCTATTTCCATAGTTTCTCCTATGGAGTGAATTTTGAGTTGGTAGCTGTGTCTGGTTTCTTCTGGGCTTCGTGAATTATCCATAGTTAATTATGTTAATGACATAATCTGCACAATGTGGTTAATGTAGATTTAAGGTGAATGTAGATCATGCCAGAAGACTATGTCAATCGTTTTTACAATTCACCCAATTCCTGCCCTACTGAGGCTGATAGCTGCAGTTCACCTAAAGCAGATTTCTCAGACAGACATCCATTCTTCATTAGGGAACATTAGGAGATCGAGTGTTCCCAGTGCTTCCTCTGGAGGTTTGTCACACTGTGGCCTCTGCCTTGTCCCCATTGCTGTTGTTGCTACAGGTACATAAGCTGAAAATGAAAAGTCAATAGTTCCAGCAGGGATGTCTGCAGTAAACTAATCAGCACTGGCTGCTCTGAGATGTCCAGCTGGTATTTTGTGGAGAGAGATTTTCTGAGTTCCTGATTGTCAAAATAAATACTGACAAAAACTCGCCTGATGAGGGTAGCAGCCAGTTCTGTCCTACTCTTTGCTGTGGTTTATCAGGGTGTTTAAAAGTCCTGCTCTGTCCCCCATTGTCTTTTCCAAAGAACCAGGTTAAAAATTGGTGTCAGTGAAATTTCCACCTTGACTCATGAACCTGCCAACACATAGTGCAGAGAGAGCGTGCAGCCAGGAAGGAGGTATTCCTGAATAACCTAATCTATCATGTAGGGTTTTTTCTCACAAACTTGCAGTTAAATACTTCACTGGCTTTTTTAAATTAGGAGGGTGTTTTTGGAACTCTAACTACCACGTTTTCTTTTCCCTGGGTAGAAGTCACTATTTGGAAATGCATATAACCCCCTCTCTACAGTGTATATTTGTAGGGATTTCAGCTATATTGTAGTGAGATAAAAAAGTCTGTATGAGTCTCTTTTATGACCTGTGTCTTGCATTAAGTATACTTGACAAATTTTTCTGAATAATTTAGTCTATTATGTCTTGATTTAGCTGCAGCTCCTGCAAGACTTATTTTAATATAGACTTCTTTACCATTATGTTCTTCAAAGATTCCTTTTTCCTAAAATCACAGGCATGGTCTTAAAATTAATTGTTAGATTTTCCTTGGTTTTAATAAAATAATGGAACTAGTATATCCTTAATCTTATTGTTAAAATGTGTCAATGATTTTGCAAATGTCTGGCTTGAATAGGTGTCCATTTTTTTCCATTAGAAATGTTCCAGCTCCTTAAAATGTTTCTCTTTCTACTTCTTTGTTGACCACATCTTTATAAAGAAAAGATGGTAGTAGTGCATCCAATAAGTAAGTTGGGGCTTTTTTCCACATACAAAGTAGGTAAACTAGGACATTCAGTTGATTGTTGTCATTTACGCAAGTGGCATGTCACATGGGAAACAATTCGAACAGATGAAAGAAATGGTTGGATTATAAAAGATAACTGGTGCAAGAAGCAAATATTTTAGAAGATATTTTGGCTTTGCAGCTTCCTTTGATTTTCCACTTTTATAATTTTGCATCAGCATGAGCAAATTTTGGTGTGCCTATACGTATGTACCTTGTGCCTAGATAAAACATTCTGATGAAATTATTTTTATTAATTTTGAATTGTGCTTTTGAATGTAAGGCAAACTATGAAAACAGAAGCATGGAATAGTTAAGGAGCTCAGCTTCTCCTCTGTATTTCACTTATGCTTCTATTCTCATCCTTAGTGTACATGCAGCTGGAGCCCTGAATGTCCCATCTGTTCATCTTTGCTTTTAGTGTTGCTGCTGACAGATCATGTCTAATAATCTTCACTCAAAAGCATGACCATTTGCTTGATCAGGAACTCCACATTTTCACATACCTTTCAATATTTAACTGGAAAGTAATCCAAGGCCTTTTTGTATAAGTGTAGGAAGAAAAAACATCGAATTAAAGAGTGCAGAGCATGAGTGTATCTATACTGCTCTTAACACTTAAAGCTCTTTAGGAAGACAGATATTTTTAAAATATTTGGGGTTTTGCCTTTCCATGAAGTCAAAGGCTCCTGACTCCCTGGCTAGCTCCTAAGTGTCTTTAAAATCAGATCAATGACTGTACATTCATTTTTTGCTTCCAGGCTGCAGCTAGTGACCTACATGAGTCAGGAAAAGCATTTTCTCCTGGGCACAGTTAGCTACATGGGTTCTGGTAGGCTTTAAATTTTCAAACACAACAGCTAGTTCTGTTTTTAAAAATCCTGTTTAATTAATTTTAAAGTTTCTGAGGCAGTGTCTTGATTTCAGTAGAAACTTCAGGTGTCCAGCCAAGTCCACATCTGGCCAGCTTGAAAGCTCTGAACTGCTGAGATGAGCCAACTTTTTAGGCCTCAATGATTGACTCATGAGGCTGTTCAGGTGTTTTTCAATACCACTCAGGATAAACTTCTCCATGATCTTACCAGGCACAGAAGTGAGGCTAACAGGCCTGTATTTACCAAGGTCATCCTTCCTGCCCTTTTTGAAAATAGGGATAATATTAGCCACCTGCCAGTTGAGCAGGACCTCTCCAGATTCACAAGACTTGTAAAATAATCAAGAGAGGCCTCGCAGTGACATCAGCCAACTCCTTAAGTGTTCTAGGATGAATCCCATCAGGCTGCATAGATTTGTATGGATCCAGCTGGAGCAGCAGGTCCCTCAGGGCATCAGAGTCAACTGGGAGTATAATGTTCTCACAGTTATTGTCCTCCAGCTCAGAGCACTGGGACCCCCTTGGCCTGACATCAGTGTTGAAGACAGAGGTGAAGAAGGCATTTGACATCTCTGCCTTGCTTACGTCCGTGTTTAGGAGGTGACCATCCTCATCCTGTAATGGGGCAGTGTCATTTCTACATTGCCTTTTGCTATTAATGTACTTAAAGAAATTCTTTTTATTGTCCCTCACAGTATTGGACAGCCTCAGCTCCAGTTGAGCTTTGGCTCCATGAGTCCTCTCTCTGCAGTGGTGAGCTGCATCTCTATTCCTCCCACATCACCTGATCCTGTTTCCACTGGGTATACACCATTCTTTTCTGTCTCACCTCCAAAAGAAGATTCCTTGTCAGCCAAGCTGGCCTTCTGTCTCATCTGCTAAACTTCTGACATTTAGGAATTGCCTGTTTCTGTGCCCTTGGGAGGTGGTGTTTTAAAA
The DNA here is from genome assembly GCF_000695815.1 of Acanthisitta chloris. Lineage (NCBI taxonomy): Eukaryota > Metazoa > Chordata > Aves > Passeriformes > Acanthisittidae > Acanthisitta > Acanthisitta chloris. The sequence continues at coordinate 42,119 of NW_008673242.1, forward strand.
GTGAAGTGGACTGATGGACCCTGGCACCTGCAAAATCATTTTCCCAGGAACGCTTACCCACCAGTTCCCTGAGTAGTCCAAAGTCTGCTCTCCTCATGTCCAGGGTTGAAGTTTTAGTTTTGCTTTCATTTTTCCTCCTGTCAACAGAGATGTTAAACTCAGTTGCTTTACAGTTGCTTTGACCAAACTGGCCACTCACTGATCACTACTTCACTCACAAGGCTCTCTCTGTTAACAAGCAGCAAATCCTCCTGGATTTGTTGGCATCATTTGTACTTGGCTCCCGTATTAGTACCAGTGTCATGAAGTTGGCATCCAGTGTTTGTGTCAGCTCTATGGTGTTCCCAGTTAACATCTGGCAAGCTGAAGTCTCCCATAAGGACAAGGGACATTGTTTTGGAGTCATAACCCAGTTCCTCAAAGAATTATTCTTCAGCCTCATCATCTTGGTTGGGTAGTCTACAGTAGACTCACACGATGATATCTGTGCTATTTGTTTGTCCCTTGATCCTTACCCAGAGGCTCTCAACTGTGACATTACCAACTGGAGGCTCCATACATTCCAACCTCTCAGCTACATGCAGTGCCATGTCCTCCCCACCTCGCCGTCCCTGCCTGTCCCTCCTGAAGAGCCTGTAAACATCCAGCGTGGCTCTCCAGTCACAGGACTCATCCCACCAGGTTTCACTAATGCCAGTGATGTCCGAACTCTGGAACTGAGCCAAAGCTTCAAGCTCCTCTTGTTTGTTTCTCATCCTATGTGCCCGAGAAATTGGATTTGCCACCTCCTGCGGCTCAGTGCCTATAGCCCCTTGTACTGGGAGACCTAATGCTTCCTGAATGACCATGTTTTACCTGTTTAAGATTGCTACTTCCTGGGCCAGTGCCCTTGAAATCTCTCCTTGTATTTGAGAAATTTACAGTCAAATATTTTATTCTATTACAGTGAAAAGCCAAGCATAATCTCTGTGTTTGGAAATAGATGCAGAGAGCATATGTGATAACCCAGTGTTTCAAGGTGATTTCTGTTTCTCCTCAGATCCCCAGATGGTTCCCACAGCTGCCTGGGGCAGGGGTCTTTTGGTAATACTAGTTTTTCCCCAAAGAGGATACAGATCTGGTGTGTTGTCTTTCTTTGTATCTCCTTTCTCTTGTTCATTGTGAATCACTGCGAATCGGGGTGCCCTTCAACCCTTAGCATTTATAACTGATTCAGCCAGAGCATCAGCTGATGTCTCTCATAAGCTAAGGAAGTGTTTTGTGACAAAGTTTTAGCCATTATTAGGAAAAAGACCCAGAGTGCCCTTCTCTATTACATTGGCCTTGTTGGGCATCAAATCTGTTTACAGGGTGCAAGTGTTTCTCTTTTTAAAGCCATTGTTGACTATATGGTAATTCTTTATTACTTGACTTTACAATACTATTCATTGGGCCAACATAAATAGGAACAGTGAAGCTGAATCATTAGTAAGTCTAAGTAGAGGCTAGAATTTATGGTGAATAAATGCATTTTCAGGCCGTGTGTTCAGATCACTTATAAATGAGTATTTCCAGAGCTGGAAGGATCTGTGACATATCAGTTTTACTCTTCAAATTGGAGGAAAGGCATGACAGCATCTTGGAAGTCACATGGACATTTATTTTCCTCAAAATAGCCTATTTAGGATGTCCTGTCAAGCATTAGCTGGGATCTGCCTTATGAACAGGAGGGGAAAAAAAAAAGAAAAAAAAAGAAGGAAAATAATTGAAGATACATCAGTAAAAAGGGATTGTAAGTATACAGTCTTGTGTCAAACCAGAATGATCTTGAAAGTTCTCTTTGCTTAATCACCAGTTAAATCTCTCACGAGGCTAAATGAGCTCCACTGTAAAATATGTGTTCCATAAAGAGCTTTAGAGATCTGTTGTTTCTGCCTGATGGGGATGAATCCAAAGTGTAATAAAACCTAGCGATAGCAAACTGTTCTGCTGAATCAAGTTCTGGAAGTCTGTGCTCGTATTTTACACTGGTGCTTGTGGTTATATGTGTATACTGGGTCAGTCTTCCAAAAGACTTTACAGTCAAGACTTGTCTTTGCTGAAACACAGAGGTTTAATATATATCAATATATATTTTAAGACAGACAGTGGAGGAAACAGCAATATCTACAATTGAAAGTACAGTGGGAGGGAAATGAGGATATCAGTAGGTAGAATTTCAAGCTGAACTTTGTGTGGATGGCTAGGAAAAACTTGTCTTAAAGTTAAACTTAAAAAGATCTTAAATGGCTGTAAGTATTTTGACTTTGACAGACATCTTACTTGAAAAGTATTGCACCCAGCAGCGGAGTACCTCCAAAGCTGTGTACTGGGAAGTTGATTCAGTTCCAATTCAGAGGCAAGAATAAAACCTACTGAGTAGTTGCTGTGGTTTCCTGCAGCAACTGTGTGCTTTATAGAGGCATTGAGCTAATGATCTGGCACAGCTCTGCTTAAAAATTGTAAGATTAGCAAGGACAGCAGGGTTTGATGGTACTGTGCGTTCACAGGCCTATTAGAATAAAGTGTTATGTCTTAAAAAAAAGGATGGAAAGAAGTGTTATGTAATTAGCCTACGTATATATTCAGCTGTTATCCTACCTCTAAAATGTTTTGTGTAGTTGCACCGGAAATATTTGTTGGTACTACAGGATTGGATAAGGAGTTTTGCATTCGCTAATATTCAGCAGATGATCTAAGCTGTGACTCATGTTTCGAGCTGTGCTATGTGATGCCCGTAGTGTACACCAGCTCATGAATGCCTTCATTCATGCCCATCTGTTAAGATGGCAGTGTGCCCACATACAAGTGGATGGGTCCCTTTCCTAGGAAGTGTAGTGCCAGACTGTTATGAGTTTGGATGGCAAGCTTATCTAACATTGCAAACAGCATCTCTGTTGCAGGAAATCCCTTCTCAGTTTTAGGACTTGATGTATCCCGGTGGATATTTTATGTGTCGAAAGAAACTACTGAAACATGGCAGAAGAAGGAAGACTGCCCATCTCACAGCACGGCAGGGTAACAAAAGGAAGTATGTGATTGATAATATAGCATAAAATGTTTCTAAAATCATGGTAGCTAAAGTAGGCCTTAGTGGCAAAGCAGCTAGAATAGGCCTTAATGATCATTATCTTAGTAGAACAATGTGTACCTGTGCATGTACACCTGGGTACCTATCTGTATATACCCACCTGCATAATAAATAATAATACAACAATAATGGAGGGGGGGGTTCAAACTCATGCTTGGGTGAAATATAACAATGATGAAAGGGAACTCGAATCATGCTTGGATGAAATCAATAGAACAATAGCGAAGTAATGATTAACATATGACTATACCGTGGTTATGTAAGAGAAGAGTGTAAAAATGTATCCATCTCAAATCCATGTTGGAGTCAGATTTGGGTCTGTACCCCGACTCCCAGAGCTCTTCAATAAAAGCACCCATAGAATCATTCAGTGATTATGTGTTTTCTATGCTAACATGATGGCTTGTTCTGCAGCAGAATTGCTGAGAGACAGCCCTGGGCAGCTGTTGCAGTCAGGCAAGGGCAGATGGTGTTGGACAGTGGAACAGATCAGATGGATCTCTTCACAGTATCTCCTAGATGCTTGTTAGTGGAATTAGCCCAAAAGGCATTATCTTAAATGGCTGTGTCATGTCCTGCATTGAACTGTGTGGAAGACTTGCAAAGAAAAGAGGTACTAGTTTACCTGTAAATCTATTTGGGTTAAGAGGGCACCATTTGAAAAGAAATTTGGTTATTTGCAAATGAGAAAAAAATTAATACTTTTGCATCACTTTTATCTAAAGTAGGTGACTTTTACCTCAGACCCATAACCTGATGATGCTGATGCTCAAACTCTGAGCTCTGCATTTAATTTTCATGTATCTAACAGGGATAGCATCACTAGGAACTGGATGATCTTTAAAGGTAAAGGTCCCTTCCAAACCAAACATTATGATTCTACAACTGAGGGCAAAAATAAGAGTTAAAAAATGAACACTTCAGAGTTTTTTGAGTTAAGTCCTGCTCAAAATTTTTCATGTTTAGCGTTAGGTTCGTACCACTGACAATTTCATGTATTTTAAAAGCTCTTTGACGTCTTATCTTTTGAGACATTATAGCATTGTCCATTCCTTCTCAACATGGAATAGAGAAATTTGATGACTGAGGAGGAAAATGAGGTTTTTAATCTATTCATGTGACTTCTGTGGCTTAAGAATTGTAGTAAAAAGCAACTTGTCTTAAATACATTACAGAATTGTTAAAGCTGGCTATAGAATGCCTGACTTAATCCTCCTAATGAGGATTAGTAATTGACATATAGTGAAGCAAATTCCCCAAAATAAATGCTGAAGTACCTCTCTAAACAATGGAGATGTGTATTTGAAGCCTTTAGGCTTCTTTACTGTCTGAGTAGCTGAAGTTGAACTTCTTCAATATTCTTCAAGGTAGCTGCCTTCATTCCTGGGTTACCTATGGAACCTGCATTAGTAGGGCTGATTTACTAGACCCTTACAATGCGGGTAGAAATTATGTGCCTGATTTAGGTAGACTGAGTCCCAGTCAGTTCACCTTGGGGAAGTGCAGTTTTAAAATATTTTTGCCTTGATCTGGTGCCCAAGGTGAAGGTCAGAATTAAACATCTTTTCATTCACACAGTAAAGTTAATCTGCAAAACAAAAGAATATTTTGTGATGCACAGAAATATTGCTCACTGTTAACATTCTAGAGCTCTGATAAGGTGGATTTTTTTTCCTTTTAAAGAATCCATCTAAACTGTTTATCTTTTAAGAAGCAATGTCACTGAATCTATAATACTCATTGATTGCAAATTTTTCGTGAGGACAAAACTGTTTTGCTTTTGAACATTTAATTGTTCAGTGTTAGTTCTCTTTGCACTTTTGCTGTCTTACCTGTCCTGATAATGAAAATTTGCTGTATTGTGCAAGGTACCTGTATTGACTTTAGCTGTTGTCTTTAAAGAGCGTGTGTGTCTGTTCGTCATGTTAGATGAATAACTGAGCTGGCTGATCTCTGTGTCAGCAAGCTAAGTCCCTCTTCCATGCCCGTAATTCTCCAGCTCTAAACACACTTGACAGTTAGCTGGTGACCTTAGAAAGTCTTTTTATCTCTGACTCCACAAGTGCTAGCGTGACTACTGAGACATTGTTTTGGCAAGGGTAATAATAGCTTAAAACACAGGGAGTTTAAAAGCAAACATCTAAATGCATTTGTCCAAATGACAAAGATGAGCTGCAGTTCATGAAGTCTCACGCACAGCTGCTGTAACCAGTACCTGAACAGGCACTGCTTGGCTGATCTTCTTCTGCTTTCCAAATATATTCTCCCCAGATCTTTGTTGTTCAAGTAACAGAAATTGATGTCTAGTATTTAGATGGATTCCAGGAGCTGGCAAAACAGATGATAACACATTTCTTTATGTACAGTAAAGAGGTTATGTTACATCCATCAGCAAAACCTCTAAGCATTTTAAATGAGATCTATGCTGGTTTTATGGTCTAATGCATTATAAAAGCAAAAAGGGAAGATGAATTATTGTCAGAATTTTGGTGGGCAGGGTAGTCTTTTAGAACTGCAGAGGGATTCCCTTGTTCTGCTGAGAGCAGCCTTGATATGTGGGTGAATCCTGTGTTCATCCTACGCTCCTCACTTGGAGCTCAGCAACCTTTTGCTGAATATTGTTTGTGATTTGAAGGCGGCTTAGCTCTGGGAATAGCAGTAGGGAATGAGGTTTTTGGTAAGGCAGAAGAGGCTGATATGAAACAAAACCAAGACTTCTCTGTGTTCTGTTTCTCTTTTTTTTTGCTTGGGGATTATTTTTTTTTTTTAGCTAGGGAGAGTGAGGGATGGAGTGCAGCAGCTATGCTTTTCAGCAGGTATATATTCGTTGCGAGAATTCTATCCCACTTAGCCAAAAAAATGAAACATGGCTTCGAGGGCAGTGTTTCTATAGCCCCTTGGCTCCAACCCATTAAAGATAATTCAGTTTTAAAATTGTGCCTCTAAAATTCATGGTGCTTATGAGACTTAATGCTGACAGGATCTTAGAGAAGGTAGTCACCTGAACATCCCAGAGCCCTAATGGGAATGGGAATGACCCGTTCTTAGAGTAGCCTTCTGGAAAGACTAAGAAGCAAGCAAAATGTGTGTGTAGCAGTTCTTGCTCTTCAAAGCCATGACAGACCATATTCAAGAATAGGTAGAAATGGATGTTGACCCTTGTGAGGGCCTTGTAACTATTCTCCATCATATAAACACAGGAAGATCCAAAAGGGACTCAAACTTAGATCAAGTCCTACTTCTGGAATATCCTTGACCACTGGCCAAAGGAATGGTTGAAATGTGTCTATATTCAAATGGGAAAACATGAGCAGTTTTCTCCAACAGAGCCTTGCCTCTGCAGCCTTCACGGTGAGCTGCCACACGTCAGCTCACACCATACTGTGTTCAAACTGATGGTTTCTTGGTTCATATCTACCCAAATGCCTCAGCTGCTCATACAAATGATTCAATGCAAATCAATGAGATTTTCTAGACACAACCAGTTAATATTTCAACGAGCAACTGCAGATGAAATTGCTGTGTCAGATTGCATGGCAAAGAGAGCTGTTGACCCTTGTTCAGAAAATTCTGTGCCTGGAGAGTTTTCAGACCTTCTCATTTTAATTATCTGAAAAATTCTGCCTTCAGATCAACTTTGAAATGTTCAGTGTCTCTGTACACCAGTTGTTTATTCAACATTGTTTTTCTAGTTTGGAAGAATCAGAGATGAAACAGTGTTTTCTACCCCTGGCAAACCTCAGGAGTCAGGTTGTTTCTACAGACTTTGCTCTGGTTCTGCAACTGTCCTAAAGTATATAACTGTATATTAGGATAAGAGGTCATTGCTATAAGTCAGGTCTTTCTGAGAAACATTTTGCTGAATGTTCTATTTGCTCATGTATGACCATTTGTTTTCCCAGCTGATTTTGCAAGGAGAAAAGCTGTGAGCTATTCCCTTCTCTACATGCAGAATTTGTCAAATTCCCAAAAATGTCTGCCTTAAAACATGTCAGTCCCATAACAGTGAAAAAGAAAAACAGGTTAAGTTTTGCACCATGGGTTGATTCAACAAACCATATTTTCAACAGGAGTAGTTTGATTCTGCTGTAAAAAATGCATGCCAGCAAAGTACAGCAGCTTCTGTGTCTCAGCCCACGTCTGCCATTTTTGCCCCCACTCTTCTAAAGAAGTCTATGTCACCCAAAGGATGTACTCCTGGGCTTTTGGCCAATATCCTGGACTTGAATTCCCATGTAGAAGAGCATTTACTTAGGAAAATAATATCATGTGGCAGCCAGTAGGCACAATACTACCTCTGCTGCCAGAATGTACTGACTGTAAATGAAGCTGTGGCAGATGGCCTGAAATGTTTCAGTGCTTTCTTTCTCTAGACAAGGGTTGCCCAATTAATTTGTGCTGTGGTGGGCTGTTTTACCAGGTTCTGGTCAGACAGGTGGGATGCACTGGATCTAGCTTTGCTGGACCAAGCAGGGTCTGCAGGTGGGGTAAGGGCAGCTTGCAGCCAGGTCCCTGGGACAGTAGACTCCTGGTGGGGCCAGATGAGCAGGAAAGAATATGTAATCATCCCTCAGGACACCGGGGACAGTGTCTGTTGGAATGAGAACAAATGGACCCCTGATTCAAACCAGGACCAAGTCCACCATTTGAACAACCCTCTTTTAGAGAAGGGTGGCATTTCATTTGGTAATGTAACTTCTATATTTACTACATCTTCAGAAGTAGCTTTATGTTAGTGCTTATGGAGTGTTGTCCCCATTCATGGTACTTGTTAAATTGGGCAGAAGGCCAGTAGAACCTTTTGTTGTGATTAGAGAAATATGTAAGTGAATGGAAAGGTTGTTTTCCTTAGGAAAGTGGTGTTGCATAGGGAGATCTGGTATAGCTTAGGCCAAATATATAGGGAAGAACAAGTCAAATATGTTATCAGTAGTTTGTGATTTTGAATAGAGAGAGGCTAGTGCAATCATTTTTAGTTTGGTAGAGAAAAATGAGCAGCTATCATTTTGTTAGGTTTATTAGGAGTGACTTTGAAGTGTAAGCTAGTAAATACAGCCCATCAAACCAGAATTAGGCCAGCTGCGTATTACTGGAATAGCTCAAGGAAAATGTCCTTGTCTATTCTATCCTATCCTCTTCTCTGGGTATGTGTTTTCACTCAGTTAAAAAAAGTCAGTAGAATTGCATTTAAAAGTGTTGTCACTTCACAGTCTGCCACAAGGCTTTTGCCAGCTCCCTTCAAAAGGAGTTGGTGCCTAGAACTGTGCCAGCTGGTTGATCTGATCATCCCGCCACTTTACTAGAAAATCTAAATATACAGCAGTACAAGCTCAAATGTGTCTGCTGTCCTGTTTTGCAACTATTCTGCATTTGAATGAAGATCTACTTTCTCATGAAAGCAGTACTGAAGCTCTCTCTATCTTTCTGTTCTATAGGTTGTCATTTTGTATTTTGAGCCAAGTGTATTTCGCTGTGTTCTCCTAAGATGGGTTCGTCTTCTGGGCTTTGCTACTGTTTATGGAACTGTGACGCTCAAGCTGCACAGGTATTTCATATATTAATTTCCATCTCTGTGGGAGTATGTGCAATATGTGTGGGTACTTAGATGGAAGAGCTGCAAATATTATCATAAACAAGTGCTGTTTCTGATTTTTAAAACCGCTGTGTGTTTCTCCTATTTCTGCTCAAATTATATGCTACTAATCCCAGCAGAGTAGAGAATGCAGACAGGATTTGATGAAAAAGATATACATCAACTGTAAAGGTGTGCAAGAACCCATTTTCACAGAAGTCACCTTGGATATATTTTTCTTGGATGTAGAAAATACAGAAGTGTTCATACAGTGTTCAAAAGTTTCCCTGTGAAGTGTTCATAGGGAGAGATGCTTTTGAAGTGTTTAGATACTGGAAGGGTGGGTAAAACTATAGACTATGTTTTGTTACGGCTCTTAAGTCAAGAGTTGCTTTCTCCAGGCAATCACAGTAGACAAGCTACACACTCACAAGCATCAGTACCTGCCAGCAAAAATGTGGGGGACATTCTGGGTTCCACGGGGTTGGCAGTGTGTTCACATGTGATTCAGAGAGTTAAGATGGAGAGGCCTATCCTCAAATCCCACTTCTACAGTCCTCTTAAAAATTGAAGCCTTTTCTGTGTATGCTGGATAAAATCCTAATGCTTTTTCCTCTTTAAACTTTAATGAAAAATATTGCTGATACATTATGTAAGTATTTTTATTCAAGCAAAGAGATAAGCAGTGTATTGATACTTGGACATCTTGGATGAAGTACGCTTGCCCATCTTTTTATCTTAGTTTCATTTCTGTGTTGGCGTGTTAGATAAAGGAGGTTTGATATTATGCTCACAAAATAAATGAGAACTAAAAATATCTTCTGTTTCATAGTGCATTATTGACTTATCACATTTTAGGTGGAAAACCCTGCTTTCCCATTGAAATAGAGCCTCTTCTTGCAGCTTGCTTTTATTTTTGTCCCTGGCTGCAAGTGTACACTTTGGCTAGTAAACTGGTGGTATAATTCTATGTCTGGCCACATTTTTGCATTGAAATTCATCAAGAAAATCCCACACCCTCACGGTATTTTCTAGGATGAACAAGTTCTGAAGAAAAAAGAAAATCAACTAGAGCACTATAGAAGAGAGAGAACTGGTGACTTTGCTTGGATGCTCTGTTATCTATAGCTCAGATAGATAGAGAAATGGCCTAAGTCTATGGGCAGCTCATGTTGGCACTGCAGTTCTGCTACCCTAACAGGTTGTTTATATGATTTTACATGATGTGAGGAAATGATATCCTGACAGGACAGTTGATATCTGGAGTGAGGACAGGCTGAAAAATTGGGCAGAAAGTCTTGCACTTCTGCTTTGCTCGTTCAGCTGTTTGGTGTTACTTGGCACCTGTCCTGATAGGGTCAGCAAACAGGACAAAGACTGAATAAGGCACCAAGAATGAACTACATCCTCATCCTTGATCAGCAGTGATGGCTAGCAGCAGACTGGACTATATCAACAGGACAGCAGCCAGAAGGCTGAGGGAAATGATTAATTCTCCTTTACTTAGCACGCCTTAGACCATGTTTGCAGTGATGTGTCCAGACATCAGGGAACTTGGGTGAGTTCAGTGAAAGGCCATCAAGATGGTCGAGGCTTGGAAAACTTGTTCTGCAAGGAGATGCTGAGGTAACAGTCTTGCTCAGCCTGGAGAAGAGATGGCATTGGAAGGACCTAACAGTAGCTATCTGACACCGACAAGGATATGGAGCCATGTTCTTTATAGCAATGAGTATTGGGAGAACATAAGACAGTGACAAATTGAAATGGGAGATTTTAACTTTATAGAATCTAAATTAGTATAAGTCAATGTTATACAAGGAAAGCATTTTCAGTATCAGGGTATTTAAGCAGTGGAGCTGGTTGCTCATGAGGTTAGGAATTTCCATACTCTGAGGTTTTCAAGACCCAACTGGATAAAGCCCTGAGCAGCCTGGTCTGGATTCACTGTTAAGCCTGCTATGAGCACTGGATGGCCTTCTGAGGTAATTACAGCCTGAATAATTCTGTATTTCTTTGTGCAACATGAAGAGGGACTATTTAGTATGTTAATCTAGAATTACTTTCTGTAGGAATCTCCCTTTTGTTTTCCACCCATGTACCCTGGCCATTCATTTCCTACATTCTTGATGTTGTGGTCTTTTTTGGCACTGAATATTTCAGTCACGGAGTGTGCCTTGCAAAAGACTGAGTAAAGTTAGATAGATGTTTTATTATATATGTTCACAGCAGTTATGTTGATTAGGAAAAATTGATGCTAGTAGAAATTTGGTAGAAATTTTTGGCAGATCTAATTCAATCCACAGTCATTACAGGACTGAGGAATGGCTTACTGCAGGCACCATATAATACTCAAGACAAGCACTGGTTCCCTCCTGCAGCTAGTCTGTGTCTTGCCTGGGGAAAGAACTGATTGCTAGAAAGGAACTTATGATTTTTCTGAGTTTAATGGGAAAACCTATATTGTCTGAAGACAGCTATTAATGACACTGAGAATGTCTAAAGCTGTAGTTCTCAACAAATGAGGTGCTTTGAGTAGCACTGGAGCATGAAGGCTAACCAAAGCCAGGTAGGAGTCACTGGAAACACTTTTCTTTGTGGCTTTTTTTCCCCTCTGGCTCCTCACTTCCTAAGGAGGTCTTTGAGGTTTCATTAGGGTCAAGCATCAAGGAAAAGTCAGAAAAGTAGTCAAAAGCAGATGCTTAGGGAAGAATAAAAGAACAGGGAAGTCGTGTACTGATTCATTCATTCTTTGAACACCTGTCACAGTCAATTTCTGCAGCGCCTCATCTTAAATTGCCTCTTTCTTATTCACTGTGCATTTTTAAAATAAGGAGCTGATGTTTATGGGGGTGGAAGGACGGGGGTAAGGAAATGAGCTTAATTTAAGAAATCTAGCTGTAGAGCCATGAACATAAAATGCAACACTTTCCTTAACAATGAATTCTTCAAATTAATGCAAGAAATTATGTTTCAAATTTAACCTTTTGGGTTTTAAGGAGCTGCTGATACTGCACCTTTCATTATAGTTCTGTGCCTGAAGACTGTGTCCTTTTTCAAGCCCTGCATTTTATGAACAGGTTATCTCATTATTTTTAGTGTTATGTGAACTTCTGTCATCTTGGTGTCAGGATTAATACAGAATCCTTAATTCTGGACTAAAGCATAAGAATGAAAGAAAGTTATATACATACAAATGTATGTGTGTGTGTGTGTATACATAGGACAGCTTACATACATTTTAGGAAAATGAAACCCAGGAATGGGGTCTCTAGTTTGTGGGAGTCTCCATTTCTTATATTACTAAGAGAAACAGAGGAGAGTGGGGAAGTGAGGAGAATGAGAAGGTATGGAGAAGGTAATGTTCCAGGTATGAGAAACATGACAATGACATAAAATGACTTCTTTTTGTAAGTAGTGATGGTGGAATGGGCATGTTAGTGGGAAAAAGAAGGTGTTAACACTATGAAGCAATTCTGCACTTCATCTAAATGCTGTGCTAAGATTACATTGCTGTGCCATGCCATTTGGTACAGTTGGAGCAAGCAGTGGACCTTTCTGCAGGTCTTTGTAGGTGATATGGAAAGGAGGAGAAGAGCAGTGTGGGTAGGACGCAGGCACTTAAGGTCATGTTTTATTAGGGGACATGGGTTAGTGGTTGATTTGGCAGTGTTTGGTTTACAGACAGATTTTATGATCTTAAGGATCTTTTCCAACCTAAACAATTCAATGATTCTATGTGTTGTGGTTCAGAATCTTACGGAAGAGGAGACTTGTGCTACCAGAGAACCCAAAGATGTCAGTTTGCTTCTTGAAGCATCAATGGCAAGGACATGGTGTCCTGGTTCCAGTCAGGACAGGGTTAATTTTTTTCAGCAGCCAGGACCCTGGGGTTGTTCCATACCACCTCATGCCATGCACAAGAGGGGTGGAGTGGAGTAGGGTTTTTCCAGTTTTGCCAGGGTGTGCAGTCAGGTGGTGCAGGGTTCCATGTGATGGGCAATCGCATGTAAATTGTTTGCCTGTCTTGTACACTTTTAGTATAGTTGTTGTTCCTGTTTGTTTTCTTATTTCATTGCTGTTTCTAGTAAATTGTTCTTAGCCCATGCTTTCTACCTTTCTGTGCCTCCAATTCTCCTCTCCATCCTGCTGCAGCAGGAGGTGGGGGGAAGTGAGTGAGCAGCTTGTGGTCTGAAGTGTTTCAGTGGGAACACTACAATTGGGGAATACCATTCCTAGGCCACAACACATGGCATAACCTCCTCTCATACCTAGGGATGGGAAAGAAGATACAGATGATCCTGTCTAAAAGCGGCTGGTGGGAATGCGATGCAGAAAGGGGAAGAGAATACCTTGGCAGCTGGAACCTTTACGGTATTTCCCTAGGCCAGTATTTCACAGGTCATAGTGCCAGTAGTTGGCAGTTCCATAGTGTCAATATGCCACTACCCAATGTTTCCATGAAACCCTCACAAGAGATGAAGCACTGCAGAGACAAGTTTTGTCTTGAAGTAGTGGTTACTGTGTAACTTCAGTTTAAGCGGGCAAGGAAAGTTAGATGAGCACTGGCTGCAGTAGTGAGCTATCCTGTTTTTTTGAAGTAAGTCAGACCCTCATGGTCATTTTGGTTGAATGCACAAAAAGAGTCAGAGATTTACTTTCTATTGATTTTTTTTTTTTCTTATGGAAGGTAAGAATGAAATGACTTCAGACAGATGCATTCATTCACTGTTGGATTTTGCCACTGGATGTGGTCCATAGTGGTTTCTGTAGTGGTTATCATCTCATGTGAAACAAAAGGGGGGAAATTGTTTTCAAGGCAGGTGTTACTGTTGCAGAAATGCAGCATCCAGAGCGCTGGTCTGATACTGCCTTGTTTGGGTTTTTACTGCTTTAACTTGACTGACAGGATTAGGTATTTGAGTCGGTTTGCAAGGCAGGAAAAGGAGTGGTTTGGCAGTAGAGACATTTACACTGTAGGGACTTACTGTAACCATTTGTCTGTCTCTTCCCTAGGAGTGGCATATTCTAGCAGCAGAGGTTGTATGCACTGCGTCCTGCAAAGCTTTGTGTAAATCAGTGTTGGGGCAGTAAGCAGACCTTATGCATGTTCTCACAGAGCAAAAGCTGAAACTCGCAGCATCAGCAGGTCCTTCTCTGCCTGATGTGTCTTGGGTGGTCAGTGGGCACGTGCTACTGGTGGCTCCCATACTGTGCCTTGGGCCTGGCTGCTGGAGGAAATGGCAGAGAAATCATAGAATCATGGAATCACCTGGGTTGGAAGAGACCTCAAAGATCATCGAGTCCAACTCTACCGTCATTAGTAGACTGTGTCACTAAGTGCCCTTTTTTTCCAGACTTGGCAAACTCTCCTTTTTTTTCATAATTTCCTGCAAAGTCTCCCTGTTCAGCCAGGCCGGTCGACTTCCCCGCCGGCTCACCTTACGGCACACCAGGACAGCTGCTCCTACACCTTCAATATTTCCTTCTTGAAGCATGTCCATCCCTCCTGGACCCCTTTGTTTCCAAGGGCTGTTTCCCAGGGTACACTTTGAACCAGATTTTTGAGCAGGCCAAAGTCTGCTCTTTGGAAGTCCAGGGTAGAAGTTTTATTCATGGCCTTTCTTGCATCCCTGAGTATCAAAAACTCTGTAATTTCATGGTTGCTGTGCCCCAAACAGCCCCCAACCACCACATCTCCCACCAGCCCTTCTCTGTTTGCAAACAGCAGGTCTAGCAGGGCCCCACCCCTGGTAGGCTCATTTACCAGCTGGAGTAGATTATCCTCTATACACTTGAGGAACCTCTTAGAC
>NW_008673243.1:0-9498 GCF_000695815.1 Acanthisitta chloris
TACTGTGCTGGTCAACTCCTTTCTTCACACATTTCCTTCTCAGGCTAGTGGAATTTTCTTGATTTAAGTCAATTTTCCTCACAAACTCCTCTGAGCTTTGGCCATCCTGGCTAAGGACACCTTTCCACTCCTGCTGGAGGCTCCTCTGCTTAAGCCCTGAGGCTGGACATGCCCCTTTAGACCAGTGAGCACATGGAAAAGCAAGAGAGAGAGCAATGCTGTGGTGTGCAGATAGAGTTATGCCTTCAGTAATACAGTGGGGTCCGGATGGACTTACACCATACTACAAAAGGATAAATACGTATAATACACATATGTGTGTATATATATATATACACACATAAAGTTTTAGCTAAGGACTTTTTTGTCTGATTCTTCCAAGAATCTTTTCTAAGGGTCACTCTTAACCCAACTTTTTTCTCTTGGATTTCACTGTTTCCTTAAAGCCTGTTGTACATCCTCCAAGCTGTTAATGGAGCTAAATGCTGTGTTCAATTTTAGCTCTTTTGGTCCTCAGGCACTTCAGTTTGGGGACAGAATGTCCATGCAGAACTCCTATTATGCAGTTAATGAGTAATACTTGCTTGAGAATGAAACCCAGACTAGTGCTCTTCACAAAAACCTGGATTAAAGGAGTTTTTCAGTGGCTTGTTAAGCAAAAAACCTTTAGCATGCAGATTCTCAACATAGTTTGTTCACATTCTCTGCATCCTCCAGATCAAACCCACTATCATTTAGATGCATCACTTGGCTTTTACCTGATATGGTCTTTTACCTGAACCCTGATGTGATCTTTCACTCACCAGGTCTAGTATTTTCTACTCATTCAGAGTAACTAAGGGATTACACAGAAACAATTTGGTAAGATTCTGCCATATTACAAATCAGTGTTGCATTTCCACCTTTCACTCCATATTTCTACTGAAATGTCCAGCTTTGGCCAATAAATTTTTCAGATTCCAGGATCTTAATGGCAATATTTATTTAGTTATCAATGTCAGCCTTTGTTTTTCTAACCTTTTCTTGACCATTTAACATCCCGTAGCTAATGAAGTTCAAAATATATAGTGGTTATCAGACAAAGCAAGGAACATAACAACCTGATCAATACCTTTCAGTGATAATTTTACTCCAAACCTGTGTTTCAAACATGAACCTTCAAAACATTTCATTGGCCAAGACAAACGGTGTCTGTGCACAGTTCTGTTTTTACAGTATTTTAATTCCCCCGAATCAGTACAGTAAATATTGATACACTGTTTTGCCTTCAGTATTTTTGGCCTTCTGTCAAATTAATTAACTAGTAAATAGCAGAGTGGAGATCCCAGCACACTGTCCTGTGAAATGCTAAGCAAGATTAGAATGCCTGATAAAAAGGGCTTTATGCTCCTGCACATAAAGGAAGGACATGGTGTTGTACCAGCCTTTGTTGGCATTTCCCATGGGGAAAATGAAGTGAACATTTACTTTGTGTTCTTTACCAGATGAGAAAGCTTCACTGCCCTGAATATGTGCACCATCCTTTGATAATTACCTTTCCATTCTTGGTGTTTATTTTCTCCCTTTTCACTGGGATTCCTCCAATTTATAGGTATTTTTTCTTCTTCTTCTCTTGCAGAACTGAAAGAGACACCTGTAGGTTGCTAACCTCCATCTGTGGTGGTATCTGCAGAGTTTGCAGCTGCTATTTATTTCCCTGCACATGGAGCATCTCACATTTCTCTGGGGTAGCCTTCAACCACACACAGAAGGAGCTGTCCTGTTATCCTTATTGTCCTTACCTTATTAAAACCTTTCCTGTCAACATGCAGAGAACATCAAGCAGAGATGATTTCCCTAGGTACTGCCTAGCTCCCTCATGGTCCTCTCCTACTGGCCAAGCCACAGGTATGAGCTTGCTGTGGGGTCAGGATGGGCAACGTGTTTGCCTCCTCCTGGGGCTCTGAGCAAGCAAACGCCGCAGAGCTCTGCCAGGCAGGAGAGCTGCTGCTGCCACAGCCATTCTGGGGACTAAGACAGCAAAACATGTTGTCTGCAGCATTTTGCTTACTCAGCATTGGCTCTGGCTGGGCAGCAAACCCTGCAGGCTGTTCCAGTAGGAGTTCACGCTTTCCAACCTATTTATTGACTCCATTCCTGGCCCTGCAGGCATCAGCTTTAGCACAGCCATGTGACCAAGGAAGCAATGGAAATCCATGGCATTCTGTGGTTTGGTTTTCAAAGCAGATGACCTGGGTACCTCCATTTCACTTTCTCATTTATCTGTGCATGTCCTCTGTGCTTATCTTTTGTATTGATTCGTTTCGGTGATTACAGAGCTCCAGCTCTGCCTTTGCTTCTCTGACTCCACCAGCTCTGAAGATTTAAGTACTTTAGTGCCAGGTTTTGCAAACTTGCTTTTTTTTTGCCCCTGTATGTACAATCAGTATGTTTCAGCTTTTAGTTCAGCTTGCAAGGAAAAACTGAATCCGTATTGATTCTGAAGAATGAATTGGCTTTTATTGACAGATACTTAAGCTCACATTCATCACATCTCAGCATTCCCAAGGAATTTTTTTGTTTTTCCATGAAAACAGATTGAATGCTTGACCCAGATAGACTTCACAAGGAAGTTTGTTGTCACCAGGAACTGAAAACAAATCTCATGCAATATGAAACAGACTTTTAAATAGATGGCAGTCTGTATCAGGAGAGGTTTGGGTAACTGCATTTCAGTCTCCTGGATTATCCAATTTCCGTGGACGTTAGGATACCTGGAAAAATCTGCTTTGCAGAAAGGTTAGAATAACTTTCATAAAGGTATAGAACAGGGCATATACTCTAGTGGATCCAGGTCTCAGAGTAGCTCTCCTTGGGAGATATCATTTGATGTAAGCATTAGGTATGATCCCCTACAAATCCTGCAGGTCTTAACCCCCTCAGAATTCCTCCTGATTTAAAAGAGAAGCCTGTGATCTGAATCTGAGTGAAGTTTCCCCTCACACACAGGAGCTTCTTCCCCATTGTTCAGAGTGAGCAAGGCAAATACTTTTGCAGAGCTTGTTTGAACATGCATGTTCTTACACAGAAGGGAACATAAAGCAATCTGACATGGTCTTGTTATTTTCTCTTGGAACATTGGGTATGTCTGTATTCCTTTTTTTTTCATCTTTTCCCCCTCTCTTTCTTTTTCCACATGAGCTGATTCAGGAGACAACAAGAGAAGTCCTTCAGGAGAAGGAGGCACGGTGTGTGCTAGAGTGACCTTGGGGATTTTACCTCTGTCATTGCCCTCACCACCTCTTGATAAACAGCAAGTGAAAGGGATTTAAAAGATTGCAGAAATCATTTCATTTTCTCTCCTTTTATCAGCACAGATGGAAAGCAGGACTGTGTCTAATCTCAGGCCAGAATCAGCTGGAGTTGGACTGATAGTGGATAAAGACAGCAAAGGCAGCAGACCTATAAATTTCCTGGGCTGTAACTTGTGCTGTTAG
Source organism: Acanthisitta chloris (assembly GCF_000695815.1). Taxonomy (NCBI): domain Eukaryota; kingdom Metazoa; phylum Chordata; class Aves; order Passeriformes; family Acanthisittidae; genus Acanthisitta; species Acanthisitta chloris. Next base: position 3,477 of record NW_008673243.1, read on the forward strand.
CAAGACTGAGCTTTTCAGTAGTTTATGCTTAAGGAAGATAGAGATACAAAGCCAGTTATTTTGACATTCCATTGCTTTAAAATACTCCCTAGTCCTGTACCAGATGTTACATTTCCTGACATTTCTAGTTTAATGTTTGTTTTAAAATCAATCTTGGAAATATAATCTAACAGGGCCAAATCCCTGGGTTCTTCCTCAGGCAAGGAACATGGGTGAGAGAGCACCATCATCTCACTACAATCCCATTCAATAGGACTCACACAGATGGTCCTGAAGTTTGGACCACGGGAGTCTCTTAGCTTTCTTCATATTTCTCTTCTTTTTATTTATTGATTTTGTTAACGCTTGCTTTAAAAACTATCTTGGAAATATAAGCTAACAGGGCCAAATCCCTGAGTTCTTTCTCAGGCAAGGAATATGGGTGAGAGTGTGCCAACATCTCACTATCAACCTGATTCAATAGCGTTCGCCCAGATGGCCCTGAAGTTTGGACCACAGGAGTCTTTCAGCTTTCTTCCTCTCTCTTCCTGTTCTTTCTATTTAATTCTTGCTTTCAAAAATATCTTGGAAATATAATCCAGCAGGGCCAAGTCCCAGGGTATTTTCTCAGGCAAGAACCATGGGTGAGAGAGCACCAACATCTCACTGCCAACCCTCTTCAAGAGTATTCACTCAGATAGTCCTGAAGTTTGTACCACAGGAGTCTCTTCGCTTTCTTCCTCTTCTTTTTTTTTTAAAAAATTTTTATTATTTTTTTATTTGTCCCCTGAGTTCTGTCTGCAGCATTTGAAGAATTCCAGAAGTTCAGTGCAGCTCAGTGATGCCAAGGTAGAGCTTTGCAGGCAGCCAACTGCACTTCTGAGCCGCCGCCTAGGTATGCATCTGACCACATTTGGCAGCTCCTGCTGCAAAAAGGAACTATTAAGACTTGTTGAGGACCAGGACTGAATTGCCCTCTTACCTTAGACTGTGGTTCCTGTGATTTGGAGTTAAGTGGAGGGGTATGTCAAGCAAGTAAATTGTTAAGTTAGACATTTTGGCTTTGAACAGGGTAAGGAGCTGCTGCAGAGCAGCATTCCGATGAAAATATGCCAATGGAAATATTAAGGGGACACTTAGTGTAATGTGTAGCTTCTACATATGTTCATTCATGCACAGAAACTCAACTAGTACAATACCTCCACAGTGTAGCCAATATCTCCCATCAGCCAGGGTTTGGCTGACATATTTCTGCAAGGATGAAGAATTAAGAATCATGTCAAGAGAAACATGTAAAAGTAGCAAGAAATGACAATATTTCTGGGTGTAAAAAATCCTCTCTGGATTAACTGGCAAACAGTAGGAGCACTAACAAATCTGCTACATCTGCACCAGTCCATGTTGTATTCATTGCTAAAGAATTGGATTGAAAATCAATATATAATCACACCTATGAATCCCAGCCTTCACCTTCTAGAAGAGTGATGAAATTCAAGAATAAAAAACAAGGATCTCTCTCTGCCTGCTGCAGACTCCTTTATTAGCTAAATACAGCAAGTCTTACAGCACCAGGCATAATATTTCATCTTCAGCAAGTCAAAGGTAATGTGGGAGATACAGGGTCCTTTCCTGGCTCTATCGAAGTCTTGGGTGAGTTCAAAACAAAACAGCTGAGCTGAAGAGCAGAGGTTCTCAGGAGTTTGACATCCTCAGGCTCTTTTAAGCAGGAGCTGTAGTGCTCTTGCAATTCAAACAACACTGGTACATTAACGTGCAAACAAAGCTTTCTGATGCTGAGGTTAAACTAACTTCCTTTCAGGAGCTTTAAAGTTTCACCTTGTCTTAAAAGAAAAACACATCACATCCAGGCTTGAGAGTTGTTTTTGGTAAAAGCTGCAATGTTTTTCTTCTTGTTTTTTTTTTTTTCTAACTTGCTTGTATTTGGAAGAAAAAATACTTCTTAAGGAAGAAAAGCTAGCAGCTGTCAGAACTTTTAAACTAGAAAAATATAGGTTGAAGAAGTGCATATGGGTCCTGACATGAGTAAGTTTGTCGTCCTTGTAATATCTATCATCGTCGTTCAGAGTATAAATTCATTTTTCTATATAAACATATGCAATGCACTTTTCCCTCCAAAGATCTCCAATTCCTGTAATATCTCTTCAAGGGTATATTGAATGGTACTGTTCCTGTGAGGAATCTTTCTCCTTATAAGACTCTGAGTCAGATTTCTGTTGCCTGCTCTAGTTCCTTTCTGGCTTTCAAGCAGCAGGTAGGAGCCAAATATCCAGCAGACTTCTCCATCTGATATTCATGGGACATTATGGGGGAAGCAAACACTACAAATGGGCTATGGTACAGTCAGGGCCAGTGGTACAATGTTAAATGAAAGTCAGTTGTTTCTGGAGGTGTGAGGAGGTTGTACCTCAGCCCTGATTTTACCTGAATCCACTGTTGTAGAATAGCATCATTTTATTGCAACAGAACTTGAGACCCTTCAGGTTTCCAAATGGTGATGGCCCTGGGGCTGTTGGCTGGGCAGGTGACCACTCTGGCTTACAAGGGGTTGACCTCTCATTTATACAAGCCACTGCATTATTCAGTGGTGGTGCATTTGTTTTCCAAGTTGTTCCACCCCAGTAGAGCTGCTATGCTGCTGCTGCAGTGAGCAAAACCCAGATCCAGTATGAAACCAGCCCAAGAACCAGATAATCAGTGTGGCACATGAGGTGTTCTCCCTCTCTTTCTGCCTTCTCCCTACCAGCAATGGATTGAGAGTGGAAAGTCTCTTGGTTGTGAGCTTTGTTGTATGGGTAAAGAAAAAAAGGATTGGTATAAGAAAACAAGAATGGTAAAGTCTAGTGCCACAGTTTTGTTCCACTTTGTGGTTTTATCTCTTCTTGCTGCTGGATCCTGCATCAAGTTAGAATCATAGAATCATCAGGGTTGGAGGACACCTCTAAGATCATCAAGTCCAACCATTAACCTGTCACTGTTGAAACCTCTAAAACCATATCTTCCAGCACCAGATCCAGATGCCTCTTTAACACTTCCAGGGATGGTGACTTCACCACCTCCCTGGGCAGTATTCCAGTGCCCAAACACTTTGAAGAAAATGAAGAAAATTTTCCTAATAGCTAATCTGACTCTCCCCTGTCTAGAGGCCATTCCCTCTAGTCCTCTCACTGCAAACATGACAGGAGAGACTGTCCCTCACCTTCTGCAGACATATATTAAATGTAAGTCTAGAGCAACCCTGGTCCCCAAGGAACCTACTGGTAACTTTGCTTCCTTTCCAGCAGCTTCTCACCCCTCACATGAAATTCATTTTCATGCTTCCCCTTTCAAAACCCACAAGGTTTCTTCACTCTCTGTCAGCAAAATCCCACAGCATTCATTTCTGATCCAAATTTCAGCCATCTCACCTTAAGACCTGAGGATTACATCAGCAATTAGAGCTTTGGAGACCTTTTCTCTTAAGTGATTATTACTGCAGAGTTTATTTTCCAACTTTATCTGGCTTTACCCAGCCCATATACATCTGCACTGCATTCCAGGGATGCCATTCCTTCTCCATTGTTTCTCTTGTGTTTTTATGTAACTATTCCAATCCAGAGATGCACTCACTTTTACATTGTAGACATGGTTTGAACTGGCACAGCAAACATTTCCCTCCACTAATCTTTAAAAAAAATATAAGTAAGAGATAATCTAATCTTAAATTTAAAGTTCAACACAAATACAGGGAGAGATGACAACTTGTGAAACTATTTCTCTCTAAGACATGCTAACAGGGGTGATAGGATAGAGTACATATTCTTTCTCAAATGGGGAAAGATGAATATTGAAGACCTACTTAGAAAGTTCTGCATTGCTGCTGACAGCAGACTATTGTGTCTGAGGAAGAGCAAATAGAGCTCAGTGAATTATTCATCAAGTGCATTTTGCAAAACTGCTCAAAATGTTTGTTTAAATTATTTATCCCATTCTATGTGGCAAAACTCAGAGGAATGAGCTCTCCCTAAAATGCTGCCAATGTTTTACCGTATTTCCAAATCAGAATGACCTTCCTCTAACAATTATAATAGCTTGATGCTATTTAACTTGTCTGAGACTGGGATAAATCATAGAATCAACTGGGTTGGAAGAGACCTCAAAGATCATCAAGTCCAACCCTACCATGGTCACTAGACCATGGCACTAAGTGCCGCATCCAGTCTCAGCTTGAAAACCTCCAGGGATGGGGAATCCACCACCTCCCTGGGCAGCACATTCCAATGCCTGAGCACTCTCTCTGTAAAAAATCTCTTCCTAATATCCAACCTAACCCTCCCCTGGCAGAGCTTGAGTCTGTGCCCTCCTGTCCTGCTGCTGGTTGCCTGGGAGAAGAGATCAACCCCCACCTGACTCCAACCTCCTGCCAGGGAGTTGCAGAGGGTGAGAAGGTCTCCCCTGAGTGACAGGACTCAAGGGAATGATCTGAAGTTGTGTCAGGGGAGGGTTGGGTTGGACATCAGAAAATGGCTCAGAGGGTGTTTGGGCACTGAACAGCTCCCCAGGGCAGTGGTCACAGCCCCAAGCCTGACAGAGCTCAGGGAGTGTTTAGACAATGCTCTGAGGCACATGGAGGATTGTTGGGGGTGTCCTGTGCAGGGCCAGGAGTTGAACTAGATGATCCTTAAGGGTCACTTCCAACTCTGATTATACTGTGATTCTGTAAAAATACATTAAAATACAGGTAAGTGCATTTGGCTTGTCAACATGTTGCTCTGTTTCCCCCATCTGACAGATCTATCTCAAACTGGCAGAAGTTTTCCTTTGCCATCAGGGAGAAAAAATAACTCCCAGAAAAGTGAGTCCAACTGATTGCAAAGTGGATATTAACAGGGCCACACTGCTTACTGAAATCCTTTTAAAATACCACTGGATGTTCTTGCAAGTGAAAAAGAGAGGGCTATAAATATTTGCTGCAGAAAGACACCAAAATAAAAATTAAAGGCCTGAAATGCAGCAAACTCTACACTTACATAAGGACCATCAACTTTGCAGTGGCTAATTCTGAAGGATGATTTCCCCCCCTCTCTTATTGCTCTTTCTTTGTTCAGTTGCAGAATATCCCTGCATTTGCATAACATTTCCTTTCCTTTTGGCTTGTGCTCCACTTTCCTATATGACTATCAGAATTCATGTCTCATTAAATCAAGACAGGAGTTTGCATGAACAAGAGCCTTCCAGAGGTATTTTGTCCAATAGGAGTGGTGGGAACAGTACTAAAAATGATTAGTGTTGCCATCCACAAACAGCCTAACTCAACTTTTGCCTTTGAGTTGTTACATGAGCTCCACTCAGAAAGGAGTGGAGTAGGGTAGGTTCCAAGGAGTGGGTAGGTTCCAAACTTACCCTTCCCATAGGATTAGGTTAAGATTGTGCCATCAAAAATCCTCCTGTTTTGTCCAAAACTTATGCAGCTAAATAGCCCCCAAGGGAAATGTGAAGAAAAGGTTCTATCCTCAGCACTAAACTCCTCATGGTTAGATGCAGCAGCTTGTAAACCTCTCAGTTTGCTCCTTGTCTGACCAGTTTTATTGTTGGTTCTGCTCATAAATGTCTGCCAGGTTAAGCAGCTTAGAATAATTGTCTAAGTGCTCTGATGCTCAATACTGGCTCAAATACTGGTAGTGTGTCCAGCAACAAGCAGGAGGAGATATTATACCAAGTAAAGATTGCAATTTATTCTCTGATCCAGCAACAGACTTTCTGCAGCTTCTTCCACAGGGCTAAAGTTGGCACAGGGCTGTGGTTTTCCTGTGTCCTGGAGCCTCAGCTACACCTGAGGCTCACCTGGTCCCTCAAGAAAGGGAAACTAACCACACTGAAGGTGATTTCAACCTCTGCCAACATCTGCAGTGCTTGGGGCTCATGCCCCCTCTGGAAATACATGGGGTGGTTTTGCTTGGTGGGATTAAATAGGGAAGAATTTGATCCTTCCCTTTGTACCCAAATTCCCAGGCTGTAGCCACTCCATAGAGAGGCTCTATATTCC
>NW_008673243.1:9518-44015 GCF_000695815.1 Acanthisitta chloris
TGGAATAATTTGGAAGTACTACATTGCTGTGAAGCTATGGAATGCCTTTAGGAGAGCAGGAGCATAATTTTTCGCTTGGAATTCCTTAAAGATCAATTAATTTCTGACTTGTCCTTCAAAGCTGTGTGAACTGGATCTATAGTATTTTGCTACAGGATATTTTCCCATGCTCATTTGGTTCTTGTCTTAGAGAGTGGCACAGAAAACAGGCTGGAAGGGACCTCAGGAGGTCATCTAGTTCATCCCTCTGCCCCAGGGGAGGATTACTGTGCTCTGCTAGCAGTTAAAAAACCTCCAATAAATGAAACTTCACAGCTTCTCTAGGCAATCTTTTCCAGTGCCAGTTACCCTCAATCACTGGAAAGCTTTCCTAATACCTAAGCAGGATGTGCCTTGCTGCAACCCATGAACATTTCTTCTTGTCCCATCTGTGATGGCAAAAACTTGTGACTTCCCTCCCTATAGATCTTACATACTTGGAGATTCCTTGTCTCCTCTAGACTAAACAGTCCTTGAGCTTCAGTGGTCCTTGTTTTCAAGACCTTTGGTCACCCCTGCTGTCCTCTGGACTCTTGCCAATGGCCCACATCTTAAATTGTACTGCTAAAATAGGGTGAATTCTCCCAGCTGAAGTCTTCCCAGCATGGTGTGGATGATTTTGGGTGTGAGTACATGTTGGAGACAAGACTCCTGGGTATTACCACTCGAGTGCTTTGTGCATTTGTTGCAACAACAGGGACATTCCTGACCAATCCTTTACTTGCAATGCCCTTCAACCCTCAGGTTCCTGCATGCAGAACTGCTATGTTGATGGTCAGTCACATCCTGGATTTGTGCAATCAATTATTTATATCTAATGGCAGCAAATTCTACTTGTTCTTATTGACTTTCAGCCTTTCTTGGCCATTTCCCAAATCTAGAAGAGCTTTATGAATTCCCAGCATATTGCAGACTTTCTAGCTTAATGCCATCTCCAAATTTAATCAGCATATTATCTAGTCAATTGTATGAGTTATTATTGAATGTATTTAAAGCTCAGGAACAGACTCTTAGAACATCCTAACCCTTACACTTCTCTTCTAAGAGGAAGCTGTAGATAGGTCTTCCTGAGAACAGTTTTTTCACACTCTGTGTTCCCATCTTGCATAAGTTGATTTTCAATCTGTTTCTCAAACTTGCTGATAAGAACACCACTAGGCACTGTCAGAATTGCACTAGAGTCAATGTATATCTCCAACTAGTCTTGAAGATTTAAATCTCTTATTTCTAATGTTTCTGCAGGACACATAATCATTTTTTGGCCCTAGAATTGGTCTTCTGAGCTCAGACCAAAAGCTCTGTCCCCAGAGTGATGACTCTGCCAAGCTGCATAAAAATGCACTTAGCTATAATTCTGCTGCAATACGAACATTTGAAACCCACACATTTAATAGAACCATGATTAATCTCTTCTTCCTGAAGATAAATCATTTGCCTCATTAAGGGTATTGTTGACATACTGAAAGAAACTCTCTTTTCCCTCCTTCCTCAGCATAATCAGATGTAAGGGGGTTAATGCATGGTTGCCCAGGAGCACTGGAAACTCTCTCTGGCTTGAGGTCCTACATGTCCCAGGGACCAGAGGGACAGAGCATGTGAGTTTAGGGGGAAGCTGAGCTGATCCATAGCAACTGAAATGTAGAAAGGTGAATTCCATTTCACAGGCAGCCTCCTGGCAGGGGAGATTAATTGCACTCAGTGAGACTTATTTGATTGCTTGGTCTCATGAGTAATAATGGGTTTCCTGAAGACTAAAGAGAGTCATACAGAAAAGTCAGAAAGAAATATGGGGACATATTAAAAGGTAACTCTGAAAGGGAGAAAAATATATATGAAACCACAAGGCATGTAATTAACTTAGCATGGGACTAGATTTGTTTGCTTAATTATTCCATGCAGCTTCATAAAGCTCTGAAGCAAGTTCAGAAGTGGCTTCAAACCCCTCAGAATTGACTTTAACAAAAGATCATTAAATTTATGAATGAAAATCCTGGTCTTCTTAAGGTCAATGACTTCTCTTGGTTCATTCATACTGGGATCTCTCCTCACACTGAGTGTGGAGTCCTTGACACTTTGGGAAGCATTCACATGGCTTAATTTAGGACTTCTAGCTTAGCTATCCTGAATTGCTCTCTGGAGGCTGCATTGACACTATAGGGAGCTTGATCTTGAGTTAGACCTAAAGTTAGAACATGTCAATGCTCTCCTCTGTGTGTACAAGTCAAAAGAGAAATACTCTGCATCTGACAGTGCCTCTGTGAGATTATGTGTTCTACAGAGAGGTGACACAGTAAACAGGAAATCAGGGAGGCAGCTCATATTTCCAGAGATATGGTAAATATCAAATGCCATCTAAAAGGTGTTATATATAACTTGGTTACTTCTGGGGCAAATTAAATGAATGGAAAAGAAGCACAGTTTGACAAGCTGAAGGATCTAAACAGAGGTTGTGTATATTACACAACTCTGCCCAACTGTGTTTTCCAGGAGGGAATCTTCGACCTTCTCTGCAGCCTTTATCTCCTCATAGTGACAGAAGGCCTTACACATGGGTGGTGCTGGGAGCACTTGGAAGTGCTACTAGAATAGAATCAGAGAATCATCAAAGTTGGAAGAGAATTCTAAGCTCTTCAAGTCCAACCATTAACCTGTCACTGCTGTAACCCCTAAACCCTAAACCATATCCTTCAGCTCCAACTCCAGGTATCTCTTAAACACTTCCAGGGATGGTGATTCCACCACCTCCCTGGGCAATATTCCAATGCTACTGTGGTGAAACCAACTTGCCTGGCAAATGTGGCACTAAGTATCAGCTGCCATCCTTGGAGACTGGGCACAAGTAGTGACACTCCTTAGGAGTGAGGCAGAAAGGAACACAGTCTTATGAGCTGTCTTACAGAGAAGACCTTAAGCAAAGAGAAATAATGCTGAGGGAGGGGTGAGCTGATGAGAAAGCCCTATGCAGGTGGAGACACTGCAAGCACCCTTGAGGATTCTGACCAAGGAATGCTAAGGAGTGATCAAGAAACTTGCAGGTGCACTGGAGAGTCTGGGTGTTTTGTTAGATCTGCATATTTCTTTTAGTGTCTGGCTTGAAGTAGAATTGTGTTGCAAAGTCCAGGTGTTATGTACTTCAGCTGTTAGCTGCATCTGGAGAATTGAGCTGTGAAGCAGGGAGTCTGCAGTATTCCAGACCTGTGAAGGGCTGGTAACCACAGCTAGGGGTGTTTGGGAAGGATGGAGCTGCCACTAGGCTTGATGTGGCACCACTGCAGTAAGACTCAACTGCTGCAAAGTGAAATGGAGCCTGTTGCAGAGGCAATGCTAAAGAAGTCAATTGGGGATCTCTGTAGAGTCACTGGGTTCCTGGTCTCTAATGAGATCATCAGATAGTGACCCAGTCTGTCATTAAAAATGGGTCTGGCCCTGAAATTATGCAGAGATTGAAAGCAATGAACAGTAGAACTCATCCCCACTCATCTCTGTGCAAACATGGGGTGCTAAACCCTTCACAAAATCCCTATTATTCATAGGAAAGAAAAGGTCATCTTCCCTCTTATTCAGAGGAGACTGGATTTGCTTGTATGCACACACAGAGGAGAAGTGAAGATCCAGAGGATGCTACATCAGTGCTGCCCAAATGAGCATCAGCACAGCAGGAGAGCCATGGTGCTGCCAGCTGTGCTGAAACCTGCTGTCAAGGGCTGCTCATGCAGAATGATGCCTTGGCAGCAGGCTGACTGCTTTGTCAACACTTCTCTGTGCAGAGGCTGAGGTTACTCGAATCTGGCCTTGCCTCATTTTTCATACCAATATCAACCTCTCTCTTCCTTGCCTTTTCCACTTGCCTCTGCCTGGGGTGAACATGTTCAGGATGTCTTGTTGGACAGTCCCAGCTGGGCCACTCGTAGCTGACCAAAGCAACATCCTGATGATGGCCAGGAAGATGTGATGGGCAGGAGGAAGGCTTCGTTTTTCTCTAAATGAAAATGTAGAGTCTCACTTAAAATTGAAGTCATGGTGAATTTTGTCCCCTGACTAAGAGTGCAGGATCAAGTCCTCTGAGACACAGAAAGTTTGTATGAAGTAGTTCAAGGATAAGAGAAAAAAACCAGAAGAAAGAATGACAGGCCTAATTCATGCTCTTCCAAAATTAGTATTATTTTTCAGCTAGGGAAGGAGGAGACAGGATGTGGTAGAAAAACATTTACAGGAGTTTGGCATGTAAAAACCTGAATGATGGATTAACAGCTTATGCCAGATTTTACCTGCCTTTAAGCAGGTAACATTTCTTCAAGCTCAACAAGCTCCTGCTTGCCTAGAGCTACACTTCTCCAGAGGAGTGAAGCCAAAGAACCTTGTACAGCTTTCATTAGCTCCAACTTTCTCTCAAATGTTTGCTTCTGCAAGTTTAATTTCACTCAGGGAAGTAGTGGCACTTGGGAAGGAGAGATCTAAATGAGGATCCCGTTTTTCCTGAGGGTTTGAGTTTTGGTTTTTTTTTTTTCTGGGGGGGACTTGAGCTCTCTGGGATGTGCAGCATGCACACAATCACAAGGCTAAGGGCAGGAGCTGGAATGCAGAGGATAAAGCAGAATGTAAATCCATTCAGAGCAGAAATTTAAGGTGTGGGAGGTCTCCTCTTATGCATAGAAAGGTCCTGTCAGTAAATGAAGCAGGAATCTTGCCTGCAAACAGAGCTGTCTTTTGAATCTCTCCTTTCCCCTCTGCATTGTGAGCCTGAAAAAGAACCATAAAGCAGCTCTTTCCCCTCTCTTTCCTTTTGCTAAATGTCTACAAAACAGATCAGGATGGCAAATGGCTACTGTAAGTGCTGGTAATTGCTCAGCCTTCCCACTGGATTGGAAGTAAATGGTTCCTTTTCTGCCTCTTTTGGCATGTCCCGTGGTACCTCTCCTAGGAATGGGAGTTTATCCTCCATGTCTTGCCTAATTTTCCCCTACATGATTTTAGTTTTCCCACGGTAAGATTAAGCTATTCTATATACCATCAGGCCCATAATAGTCAGTGAACTTTAAGTGAACTCTAACATCTCAACTCAAGTCATTGCATTATCCTAATAAGTTCATTGGAGAGCTGAGTATTTCAATATTAATCTCCCTCCTAAATGCCTATATACACTGCCCAGACTTTCAGACAAATGGCTCTCCTTGGAGCACAGGGTGTCTGCAAAGGCCAATTTACTCTGAATGTGGCACAAAGTGATTTAGTAATACAGCCTAGGAATAAAGTGGAATTTGTCATCTGAACTGAAAATCAGAATGGGAGTAACTCCAGCCTTTGCAAGCCTGGAAAGCTGCACCTGGATGAGCCAGGAGCAGGGTCTGGGCTCTGATGGACTGTGGAAGTGCAAGGAGCAGGACTTAAACTGTCATTTTAAGGACATTTCTCTTCCCTCCCATTCTGCAAACCATTTATTTGGCATCCTATTTTCTTCATTCTAAAATCATAGAATCATAGACTCATAGAATTTTAGTGGGTGGAATGCACCTTAGAGATCATCTAGTCCTAACCCCCACTGCCATGAGCAGGGACACCTCCCTACTAGACCAGGTTGCTCAAGGCCTCATCCAGCCTGGCCTTGGGGCATCCACTGCATCGCTGGGCAACCTGTGCAGTGTTGCCCAGGGAAGTAATGTATAACAGTACAAGACTTGGTATCCTCTGATTCATGACAATGACATTTAAATTCTCTCCCAATTTAGTAAAACCCCCAAAGTTAAGAGAATCTTCTTGTTTTTTACTGCTTAGGCCCTCTTGTCTAGAAGAGTGGTAACTTCATGCTATTGAGACTCTGCACTAACACAGCTCTGCACATGGGTTCCTTTTATGACCTGCCTTATGTGAGAGGTGGGTTGGTTTCCCCACAGTGGATAGTTTTTCTTCAGTAAAAAGCACAGCTCCTCACCCTCTTTGTGCCTTCTCTTACCTCCTTCCAGTTCAGAAGGAGTAAAACAATGGGGTGGAAATACAGAGGGCCCAGCACTGGTTTTCCTGTGCCCTCTTTGTGGTAGAAAAGAAGGTTTGAGACATGACAGAATCACAGAATCACAGAATCAGTTAGGTTGGAAGCGACCACAGTGGGTCATCTGGTCCAACCTCCCTGCTCAAGCAGGGCCATCAAGAACATGGGTCAGGTTTGTATCCAGAAGGTTCTTGATGCCTCCAGTGAAGGAGAATCCATGACCTCTCTAGGCAAGCTATGTCAGTGCTCAGTAAAGAAATTCTTCCTTGTATTCAGGTGGAATTTCCTGCACATCAGTTTCTGCCCATTACTTCTTGTTTTATCAGTTTCCACTCCTGAGAAGAGTCTGGTTCCATCATATTGACCTCTTGCTTTACCATGGCCCAGGGTGAGTACTTACCCAAGAGGCAAATGAGTGGGTCTGGAGAGGTATCAGCACTGTTTGGCCTAGGATCCCACTCAACATGGGGAGCTCCAGCAGTGAGGGCTCCTCCCCCAATGTGGGTAGGAACATGTTGAACCTTCCTCTTAATGAGCAGCTTTAAAATGAAGGTCTTCTGCACTGCTTTTTGAAACTTCAGTATGGTCTCCAGTACTTTTTATCCAGATAAGTAAAGAACACAGTCTACACAAATGTGAAAGGGTACATTTCAGCCAGCCAAGGAGTGGTATTACTTTATAAATATTTTGGAAGTTTCAAAAACTGAGATAAAGGTCCAGAAAGCTATTTGGGCCTGATCCAATACTCATTTAAACCAATGGGATTTTTTTTTGAGTTTTGCTCTCAGTGGGCTTTGGATCTAGTTGTCTGCAACAGCTACTCCAAACCTGCTTCTGAATGAAAGTTGGATGAGGAATTTCCTGCCTGCTCCGTTTTGGTGAAGAGGCAAAGAAGGAGGGGGAATACTGCTTTTAGAGATAACTATATTAAACCCATTTGGCTTCAGATGAAAGAAGGCTCAAGTCTATCATTCTAAGTATGTGCAGGACTTAGCAATTGCACTGAAACATTGGCAGGACCCAAACTCACATGAAATCACAAAAATGGCTTTGCAACTAAAAAGCAATTTGAAAAGATACAGTGCAAGGAGGGAAAAAAGGTTGGGCAGGACAATTCCAGAAATCATGGGAATTCTTCCTGGAATTAAAAAATAGATCTGTGGACAATTTATGTAAAGAAGACAATTTATCCTCTTGCTTGGAATAAAAAAGTTTAACTCCTGCTTACAGAATATAGGTTTGTGGTGGTTTGTGATGATAAGCAACAATATCTGGCATTTCATAGTTTCATAGGATGTTAAGGGGTTGGAATGGACCTTAGAGATCATCTAGTCCCAAACCCCTGCCCTGGGCAGGGACACGTCCCACCAGAGCAGGTAAGTTCATATGTATTCACTTGGTTCATATGTATTTCTTGCCCCATGATTCCTCAGGTGAGGTTTGTCATCTGCCCCCATAAGAACTCATTCTATGTAGTCTAGAAAGACAAAATGACCAATGGCAGGGCCTGTATTTTGCATTGGAGGTGACAGTAGATTTAGTCAAGGCAGAGTAGATGTTCTACATTGTGTACCTGAAGAAAGGTCTAATTTCCCTAGTTCCCTGTAACTCCACATCACCAGCACATACATAATCATCCTCTAGAGAGTCCTGCCAAGTTTGGATATCCTTACAGCTGAGCCCAGGCTTGGTGGAAGTTCAAATCTTTTGAGCAAACACTGATCCAGTTTGAAAACAAACCCTACTTGCAGACTGCTTGAAAAATCCCTATGCAGCACAGACTGGACCTTCTCATGCACAAAGCTTAGGCTGTGTTATTCTAGTGGAAGCATTATCTGTTTTACAGTTTAGCTCAATCTCTCTGCTTTGCTCACTGCTCGAGCCAATAGGAACAGCAGAGGTCTGGTTTGTGCCCACAGGGAGTCATGGGATGGGAGGATGTCTCTGGAGAAAAGTCTTTCTGCACAAGGGTGTAAATAAACATGAGCAGAAGTAGGCCAGACAGCAGCTTCCACATATGCCACATTCTTGCAGCTCCAGATTGTGAACATTATAGCAGTGCAACCACAGCTTTTGTTAGACTGGAACGAGGAGATATGAGGATGCCTAGGAATTCAAGTTTATCTTAGGAAGTCTGAATGAATTTTGGTCTCTTCTGCCATGACTGCAGGGAGAGTTCTAGAGGGAATGGTGATAAGCTGAGACAGATTAGATTTTAGGAAAAATTTCTTCACTGTTAGGGTGTTCAAGCACTGGAATATTGTCCAGGGAGGTAGTGGAGTCATCATCTCAGGAGGTGTTTAAGAGACATCTGGACCTGGTGCTGGAGGATATGGTTTAGGTTTTAGGGGTTCCAGCAGTGACAGGTTAATGATTGGCCTTGATGATTCTATGATTCTATGATCTCTAGCATCCCCTCAGATTTGGCTCTTCCACCTCCACCTTGGGGCAGTCATGTAACTGTCCCAGTGCCACGTGCCACCCCTGGTCTGTGTGGCCTGCTGGGGTGGGGTGAGGACTGAATTGCCCAAGGGCTCATTGTTCCTCCTTTCCTGTAAGAGGCTCCAGGAGGAAGGGCAGGAAGTGACTAACATGGCCAGTAGCCTCCAGTTTAATGCTTAAGAGCATAAAATAATTGCCATTTTGGGTAGTTCCAGCTCTCCCAGGCCATATTGAGCCATATCCTGTTCTTGACGGTGGGAAGAGGTGGATGCTCAAGGAAACTAGAAGCAACATGGCTTTATGGAGATGTGTCCCTGTGGATATTCTCTGGTGTGCAGCAGCAAGTGGGATTTACTTCCTGAGCTGGAGAGTTCCGTGGCTCTTGTTTAGGTCTCTATGAGTGTAAGGCTAGCAAACCCTGTGAGGAAATCTAGATGGATTCATTGTTCTACTCAGGCTGGAACAGGAAAGCCAACAACTTTCCTGGAATTAAAATATAAATGAACACATTGCTTATAAAGCTACTTCCGAGATAAGTCATTTATAAAGCTCAGAGAAGTTTATGACATATAAGGCAATCTGTACTGAGGCAGCTGTGAGAAATGCAATTAGCTAATTGGCAATGTTTCTCCTAATTGCTACTTTAGTAGGAGAGCTCTACCAGCTAGAAAGGACACGGTGCCTGGCTCAGAACAAACTGGATCATGCCCAAGAGAGTTATTTTGGGTAGGAAGTGGGAGTTCCCCTGTCTCCTGTGTCATTATATGAGTAGAGTGAAGCCTGCTAAAAGCTCTTGCCTTGCCACCTGGGGAAGACACCAGCAGCTGGGCATGGGGGCAGAGCACCTTGCCAGCCTCTGAAGGGAACAAGTCAGGAGAAACCAAGGAGGAAACAAACAGTACTCAGAAAACAAAAGATGTTTTTAGTCCAGATTTAACCTGGATTTCCTCCTATCTGGGTATATTCTTCCTTTGAATAAATGTGCCATTCCCAGTGTCTCTCTATCCCCCAGACACTGTAGCTCAGACTAAATACCTAAATTGAGAAGTGGCATTAAAGTGTTCCTTGCAATAAGTCACTGGGGGAGTTTCTGTGCAGGAGGCATCAAAAGGAAACATTCAACAGCACCAAAAAGAAAATAGTTGATCTCTAGGCCTTTTTATTGCTTGTAAAACTTTATTGAAGGTAGAAAGAGCAGGGAGAGATAATGTTTTCACTGTGAAATCATAGAGCATTATCGTAGTGTCAAAACAAAAGTGAGTTCACTTCTCCAAGGATTAACACTTGGTATCAGCTGGAGCAATATCTACCACCTCAAGGGGATATTATTAGTTTCATTTTGCCCTTTTCAATAGTGTCTTCTGGAATTTACAGCCCACCTATGTCTGGAATTCTTGCCCAGAAGTTATAAATAAAATTATTTGCTAAAAGTGTTTCCTAGTCCAAACAGCCTGGGTTTACCAATGTAAACACACTAGATGTATTCATGCATATTTCAAGTTGGTTACTGTGGCTCTTTTCACAGTTGCTTGAAAGATAAAAAGATGTGAGTGCATTATAGATTTCTACCATTTCCTTAGTGTGGAGTGGCAGTTAAAGACTGGGACACTAATGCAATAAAGAGTTTTAATCTTCTTTTCACTTATCTAGGCACTTACTCATCTAATCACCTTACATTCATTAACATATGTCTGTATTTCCCCTTCCAGAGGAGGCCACGAAGTTGCTAAGAGCACTGGAGCATCTCCCCTATGAGGACAGGATGAGGGAGCTGGGGCTGTTGAGCCTGGAGAAGAGAAAGTTGTGTGGAGACCTCAGAGCAACCTGCCAGGAGCAAAAGGGGCTCCAGGGAAGCTGCAGAGGGACTCTTGGTTAGGAACTGCAGTTACAGGACAAGGGGCAATGGGGAGAAATGGAAAGAGGGAGATTTAGGCTAGATATTAGGAAGAAGTTTTCCCTGTGAGGCTGGTGAGACACTGTCCCAGGTTGCCCAGGGAGGCTGTGGCTGCCCCAACCCTGGCAGTGTTCACAGCCAGGTTGGCTAAAGCCTTGAGCAACCTGCTCTGGTGGGAGGTGTCCCTGCCCAGGGCAGGGGTTGGGGCTGGATGATCTCTAAGCTCCATTCCAACACCTAAAATTCTATGATTCTATGACATTTCAGCCAGCCAATAGTGTCTTGAGGTGGAGAAGTTATTTCATAGATTTGGGAAAAACTCAAACTGGGCAGACAAGATCCATGCTGGGTGCATGTTGCTCAGGTAGGAGCTGAAATCAAGTTCTCATAGCCCCAGCCTTGTGTGCCTTACAGAGCACATTAATTCTACTGTAGATCTGGAAGAACTGATCACATCAGAGTTACTGATTGCTGCTGCTATCTAAACCAAGGCCAAAATGCTTTAATAGAGGAGTCCACATTTCATTAGATACACCCCACATGGTCAGTATAGAGCTGAGAATGGAGAGTTAAGGAAAAGCAGAGGGATTTTTTTTCCACAAAAGAATGCCACACATGATTTGCTTAATTCACTGTAACGAGTTACATTGCATACCAAATTAATCCCCATGGGTTGGTGAGGCATTTCTCTTTCTTTTTAAATAGGAAAAGTGTACAATGATTAGATGAGTTTCCTTTTTAGCCTTGTTGAGTAGAAGTTATTGGAGAGAGAACAGTACATGTACAAGGTGATGTTTTGTCATATTTCATAGAATATCCTGAGCTGGAAGGGACCTATAAGGATCATCTATTCCAACTCCTGGCTCTGCACAGGACACCCTACCAATCCCACCATGTGCCTGAGAGCATTGGCCAAACACTCCTTGAGCTCTGTCATGTCAGGTTTTGTGACCACTGCCCTGGGGAGCTGTTCCAATGTCCAACTGTGCCACCCATATTTCATTCAACATACGACGTACTAAAACCTAACCCTGAGCAGGCATCACCTGCAATGATGCCTTCAATTATTTCTGTTTCACTGCTTAGGCTTGTACCTCATTCATTTGTCATTAATACTCCTCTTTGTCTTGCCTTGTTTAAGGCTTCATCTCCAACCTTGCAGAGAAATTAGGAAGCAACCCAACTGTGCCACCCATATTTCATTCAACATACGACGTACTAAAACCTAACCCTGAGCAGGCATCACCTGCAATGATGCCTTCAATTATTTCTGTTTCACTGCTTAGGCTTGTACCTCATTCATTTGTCATTAATACTCCTCTTTGTCTTGCCTTGTTTAAGGCTTCATCTCCAACCTTGCAGAGAAATTAGGAAGCAACACTTAGGGGAAGCTCTGCTGACTAAGGACAGGATCTTGTATAGCCATGAACAATTAGCAAATAAAAGCTTAAAATAATAATCAGTGCACTAAAAACAATGTGGTAATGTTCAAATTTTGCACAGACTCTAAGCTCCACAAGGTGTGTGTTCATCTCCTGCTCATTGCACACTTTCCATCCATATTTTGAGCTCAACCATCACACTACACATCTGCTCAATGGACTGGGTGAGCTGCCTACCCTGCAGTGTATTTCTTCCCTAAATGGGAATACTTTCAGCCAGTAGTTTTTCTGTCTTTTTCCCCCTCATTAAGCAATAACCTTATAAAAAATACCCCTAATTTTATTTGCCTTGTGCATATAGTGAAAGAGCCAAAGATTTCTCTCTGATTGAAGCAGTGGGTACTGGAGGGGATAGAGCTCTGCTATTTTTCACTAGCTGAGCAGTTGGCTTGCTGCAATCCCATTGTACATGCCAATAAAACTGAAAGGTAACCAGCTGGTTTATTCCAACCACTCCATGGGGTGTTTTTCTTTTTTTTTTTCCTGGAGGAATTTTGCAATATATGATTTGTAAAAATTACTTTTCTATGTAATTAGGATAGCAATAAATATTTCCTGAACTGCAACTCTTCTTCTAATTTTGGTTCTTTAGGCAAGTCTAGCCAAGTCATAGCAAAGAACTCAGCATCAGAAGAGAGTTATTTCAACAAAGCTGGAGTCAATGTCAAGAAAATAATGCCAATATCATTTGTAGGAGCAGAAATGGAGAGGAATTTCCTCCTCCATCATGAAAACCGTATTTGTAACAAACCTTAGGTTTCAAAATTTATTTTATAGAGGACTTTTAAGGTAATAGTGAAAACATTATCAGCTTAAGAAATCTGAGTCAGTTCCTTATATGAATAAAATTCATTCAGCATACACAGCATGCAAAGGAAAATGACCCTTAATGCATTACAGGTTAGTTTGCACTTGGAAAGAGACAAAAGAAGCTGATGGCTAAGCACATATATTGCAGTTATGCACACACACAGCTCGCTGTACATACCCTAAAGTTCATTGCTCTGGTGTCTGTAGGGACATGAAAACCAACAAACCATGCAGTGTTTCAGAATTAACACAGATCTCACAGACCATGGGGAAAAAGGAGCTGATAACTTCACAAGCACAAAGTGCATGAGATGCATGAGCACGGCCTGGTGGCACAGCCCATCTGCAGAGCCCTGGGGAGTCATGAGCTGTGTGGTACAAGACTTGCAGTGGGTTAGACCCAAAAGACCATCTTGCCCATCACTGCATCCTGTGAGCTCACAGAATCACAGAATATACAGAGTTGGAAAGGACCCTTGAGGATCATCTAGTTCAACTCCTGGCCCTGCACAGAACATCCCCAAGAATCACACCCTGTCCCTGAGAGCATTGTCCAAACACTCCTGTAGCTCTGTCAGACTTGGGGCTGTGCCCACTGCCCTGGGGAGCTGTTCCAGTGCCCAAACACCTCTGGGGGAAGAACCATATTCTAATATCCAACCTAACCCCCCTCTGACACAACTTCAGGCCATTCTCTCAGGTTCTTTTACTGGTCATCAGAGAGAAGAGGTCATGAGGAAGTTGTAAGGAAGCAAGGGCAAAACAGGGCATTGTCCTACTTCAGTGCTCTGTGAGTTTTGGCTGAGCTGTAGCTTTGGGTCTCCTGGACAGCAGGCAGTGTGTGAACCTTGGTGTTTAATAGCCACTGGTGGACAGATCCTCTGTTAGCTTACTGAATTATTTTCAGGGTCTACAGTCTTCACTGCTTTGTGTGGCACCAGGGACTTGTTTGTAGTGCAGAGAAACTATGGATATACCAAACTTACATGCTGATCCAAGGGAAACAACTCCTGAGCTGTAATTTGTCTCTTCATGACTTAAACAGGACAAAGGTGGCTCTGAAACAAACCAAAACACTACAAAGACTTCCCTGGACAGCATTTTCAAGACATCTCCATCTGTGAACATCCAATGACATATTTGAAGAGATTTACAAGTGTTTGCCCATAAGAGAGAATTCTGCTGTTTCTTTGGATGAACTCTAGGGCAGGGTGGGCACATTGCTGAGCTGGAAGTGAAAGGCAGCTCCATGGAGCCAAAGCAGTTCTTCTTCTTCCATCAGCTACCCATCTGTAACTTGAAAGAGCACAACCCTGATGAGATCTATGCCAGTTTTTGATGTCCAAGATCCATTTGATCTCAGCTTTCTCTGACAGGAGTCTGGCAAAGAGAATGGTAAGCAAAGATAGACACAGTGAAAAGATACAAAGAGTTTGTTTTCCACAATGCAATGAAGACTTTGGGTGTGTAGAGAGTTTTCTTCTTCCTTCTGAGCCATTATAATCCATTAAGTCAAGCCCTCAGCATCTAAAAGCTGTAAGTAATTAGGCATTGACCGAAACAAACCATTTTGCTGCAGTGTCTATTGTGTCAGCAACATTCCCATTAATGCAGAAGGACCCAGCAGAAAAGCTGATATGGTCAATAAGTCATGAACTAAAATACTTTCTTCTGCCATAATTGCTCCTTTATGGTAGGAATTTGCATTTTAATAACTCCCTAATTATTTATTTACTCAGTGTGGGCCATGGTATGCAATTTAAGGTGTTTTAACTGCATGTTTAATTGACTGTGCATAATGGCTATTGGTGAAATATATGTAATTAGGAAGACTATAAAATGTGTATTATATGTAAGTAATAGTTACTGGAATATTTCAGAGCTCATTTTAGGGAAGATTGCAAAAGTAATTAAAAACTTCATCTAGTCTAATCACAAGAATTTCTACATTTTGAAGTGCCTGCATTTGCAAAACAGAGGGAAAACAAGACCTTCAAGAGCTAAACCATTTTGATCTCTGTTGATGTCATTGTGCCTGTTCTCCAGGAGACATTCCAATGGGCAGAGCTTGGCTGACACTCTGGACTTCTTTCCTGAACCCACTGTCCTTGCTATTGTAGTCTGAACCCAAACTTTTAATACTACCTGAACTGCACTTACTTGTGGTTGAATTAATGCTAATTGTGAGCTCCTTGGCATCAGATAGAGTCTACCTTAGTGCTGCTTTACTGTCTGGAAATTCCAGTTCCTGGCGTCAAGGGGCTCCAATCACTTCCCCAATTTCTAGAAATAGCTGTGACCTGCTTTTTTTTTCTTGCACCATTTCTCTCCTTTCAGGCTAAGCTGAGCTCCTAGAAACAGAACTCTATTGAAGCATGAGCTTTTTTAGTGCTTGGTAACTTGGGTTTTCCTATTTAATTACAGGTTTCATGTTTAGAGTACGAAGAAGGACATCTTGTAAAGGCACCTTTTCATGTGTGGAAAGCCCAGAAAAATGTAGCTAGGGGCTTCTTTTCCACGGTGGCATTCAGAAATGCCTCACTGCTCTCTTATCAAATGGACCTGGTTAGAAAAGAAAGCAAAAAGAACCTGAAGTACAACCAACTTCTACTTGGTTACCTCAAACCAGACACTGTATGGTCATGTGGGACCAAATGTCAAGCTAGACAAAGAAGGCAAGTGTACAGTGAGTTAGGCTATTGTGGAGAAAGAGGAGGAATAAAAACAATGTGGACAATAGTGACATTTCTGTCAGTGCAGTGGGTGCAACACACCCACTTGCTTACTCTGAAATGACTTGGGGGGTTCAAGCTCTTGTAGTTAGCACAGCTCTTATTAAAACTCACTACAGCAAAGATGAGCCATTAGTGTCCTTCTTGTTAATAACTGCAATTTTGTGAGTCAGTCTAGGCAAAAAGAGTTTAATTAAAAGTTGCCCTAATTCCTGTGATTATTGCACCAAATAAGGAGGAGAACACATTAATGCTCCTCTGAAGAAAACTCCTTTTTCACCTTTTCCCTTCTATTGAAATATTGAACATTTGACAGAGGCAGTAAATTACTGATTCATTAATTTCTGCTCGGGGGATGAGAAAGTTCTTTTCAATAGAATTAGATCTCCAACCTGCTGATGTAAGGGACTTCTCATGAGATTCCTCCAATCAATCCATTGCTCCCAGTTCAGGGCTTTGGAGCAACAGTTAAACTTGCTTTAATATAATGACGGCTCAAGAATTGTTCATTTTCCTTCCAGATAGGGTGGATGGTACTTGGCATAAGCCAGCTGAGGTGAGGAGATGGGGAGGAGGTAGAATGAATATACAAGATTGGATACAAACTGGAAGAGGGGAGATTTAGGTTACATATTAGGAAGGTGTATTTTCCTGTGAGGCTGGTGAGACACTGTCCCAGGTTGCCCAGGGAGGCTGTGGCTGCCCCAACCCTGGCAGTGTTCACAGCCAGGTTGGCTAAAGCCTTGAGCAACCTGCTCTGGTGGGAGGTGTCCCTGCCCAGGGCAGGGGGTTGGGGCTGGATGATCTGTAAGGTCCATTCCAACCCCTAAAATTCTGTGATTCACTGATTCTAAGATAGAGAAGCTAATAACCCCCCTTCTTTTACCCAGGACCATGCACTGCTTGTCCATAAGATCCCATGTGTAGGAAAACAGACATTCCTATTCCAATGACAGGGACTCTTTTAAAAACCATTTATTTATTTATTTCATGGTATCAACATCTTCTTATTTAGCTTTTCACTATAAAGGAATTCATCATACTAATCCCATTAGGTAGATAATATCCCTGCCAGAGTTCCTGGGGAGAGCTAATCACCACTCCTATTGTTCAACTTTTGATTGCTTAGGAGACAAGAGCCAATAGACTCAGACAGTGAAATTTAACACCTGATTATAACCTCACACCTTTGGTCCAAAGCAACATGGAAGTATTAAGCTACTAAGGTATTTAAGCTGATGACTCAGGAGAGTTGTGCTCTTCCTTTGCAATGAGGGTTCACCCATAACACAATCCAATACAAGCAAGGGATCTACTTGTGAGAGGGTTGTTACTTGACCAGGTAAGAGAACAGGCAAAGCATGTAGGGTGGGTAGGATCTGTTTAGGTCAGTTTTCATACCACCACCCTCACAGCAAAAAACTTCTTCCTAATATCTAACCCGTTTCGCCTTTTAATCTGTCCTCATTGCTCCTTGTCCTGTCCCTGCAGCTCCTAACCAAGAGTCCCTCTGCAGCTTCCCTGGAGCCCCTTCAGCTTCTGCAGGTTGCTCTGAGGTCTCCACACAACCTTCTCTTCTCCAGGCTGAACAGCCCCAACTTTTGCATAGGGGAGATGCTCCAATCCTCTTATCAACTTTGTGGCCTCCTCTGGTCTGGACTTGACAGTTCCATGTCCTTCTTACACTGAGAGCACCACAACTGTGTGCAGCACTCCAGCTGAGCTCTCATGAGAGAAGAGCAGAGGGGGAGAATAACCTCCTCCAACCTGCTGCCCACACTGCTTTGGCTGCAGTTCAGGATTGGGTTGGGTTTTGGACTGTGAGCTCACACTGAGTTTCTCATTCAAAATACTCCAAGCACTAGAAGGTCTGGCAGAAAAGTCTCTTAAGTATGTTCAACTGTGTGCAGCACTCCAGCTGAGCTCTCATGAGAGAAGAGCAGAGGGGGAGAATAACCTCCTCCAACCTGCTGCCCACACTGCTTTGGCTGCAGTTCAGGATTGGGTTGGGTTTTGGACTGTGAGCTCACACTGAGTTTCTCATTCAAAATACTCCAAGCACTAGAAGGTCTGGCAGAAAAGTCTCTTAAGTATGTTGGAAAATCAACCTCAGGTTACTGAAGAAAAGCCAATTTATCAACCAAGTGAGTTTTAGGAATACAAAAAGTCTGTTTCTTTCTTTTCCTCCCAAGCATTTCTGTGAGTCAATGAAGTTCATCAAGAAAACACATAATCAGTTAAAGTTTAATGCCTTTTTGCTCATGAAGAAATAGAAATTTTTACAAAAGAGGTTTGAAAAATTGGAAACAAATTCCAGCTTTCCTAGAAGTTTAGTTTCCCAATAAGGTCAGAGCAGATATTTAGTCCTGCATTAATATTTGTAAAGAAAGCTAAAAGGGCTGGGCTAAGGGGAAAAAAAAGGCTAAGTGCTGATGGACAATTTTGGCAGCTGCTTCACAAGCCATTTTGATAGAGACAGGGAGGATTGCAAGAGATGAAGTGGGTGGCTCCAACTCCAGTCTGTCTCTGAAATGGTCTGACAAAGCTGTATGAGGTGCAGCTTTGCTGTCCTCATGACAAGAGATTAAATGAAAACGCTAACTACTACCTGAGTAAAGCCCCACTAACCTCCTTCTCCTTGGAGTCTCATGCCTGATCCACCTTGAAGGAGGAATTTCTTTGAAGGTCCATCAGTGAAGAAAGCTGTGGCACTTCTTATCATGGCTGAACTCCATTTTCAAGGCAAGGGAAATTCCAGTGAATCTTCAAGATCCATCAAGGTGGTTTAGCTCTTATTCATCACCCTCCTGGCATCCAGGCTTGAAATTCTTCATGTGATTAGTGCTGGGCAAACGATTTCCATCCTCCTCAGCTTCACTCAGAGCCCCTAGTAAAGTGCAAGAGGATGACTGAGAAGAGAGGGTTCATGAAAACTCCCCTGTTTACAGCAGTGGTGAAATGACAGGGCTCTGTCCTCAGCTTGTGCTTTCAGGGCACGTGAATGTCTTTTCCCCATGACAAACAGAGCCAGAACAATTATATCCATCCTCAACAAAAATACTGAAAAGAGAAAACACCAAACTTGTGGCAGAAGTAGGATCATACAGCAGTGATGTCTGGTCAGCCAGCAGAAAAAAATCCTGTGAACATTTTGACATTGAAGTCCTAAGTAATTCCATTTTTTCTGTAAAGTTCTCTGGCATCTGCTATGTTATTAAGTAACTCAGTAGAGATCTGTTAAATGCATAACCTCCCTGCACAAAGGACACATTCTTTCCCTGGAATTCTCCCTTTAACCCATACTTCCATGCTTGCATGCTTCACACTTGCCAACCAGGATTTGGATTTGCTGAAACATTTCAGTGGGACAACTCACCCCATTTACTCCTTGCCATCCTTATGGGTTTACAGTCAGAGCCTCCATTGCTTTCAATCTGAAATTTCCCTTGGCTTCCCTGCAAAGCCTAATGATCTTAGACTTGTTTCATAAGATGCATGGAAATATTTCACTCCTAAAGAACAAACTTCTGACAAAAAGTAAGGATTAAGGTGGGTCGAAGCCATGCCAAGTGACCAGAATGGTAGAAAAAGATTAAGCAGATGACAGGGCTGAGCTGCACTTCATTCCCACTGGAGTATGATGGAGGCAAGGGTAGCATTCAGACAAGATGCTGGGTTAAGGAATGTGGCTGTAGCATCTCTGAACACTACCATACAGTGATAGAACAAGGGGTAATGGGGACAAATTGAAGGGGGAAAATTTAGATTAGATATTGCACAGAAGTTTTTTCCTGTGAGGGTGGTGAGAGACTGTCCCAGGTTGCCCAGGGAGGCTGTGGCTGCCCCAACCCTGGCAGTGTTCACAGCCAGGTTGGCTAAAGCCTTGAGCAACCTGCTCTGGTGGGAGGTGTCCCTGCCCAGGGCAGGGGGTTGGGACTGGATGATCTCTAAGCTCCATTCCACCCCTGAACAATCTATGAATCTACAAATCTATGACAGCAGTGTACAGCAGAGCACAGGCTTACCCCAATCTGAGCTCTTGGTTTGGGCTGGGGTAAAGTAAATGCCAAACTCATGATAATGATTTAGGATTAGCTTTGCCACGAAGATTAAAGCTCTTGCAGCCAGGATGGGTCAATTAGCATCAACTCAAGTCTCTTCCAGCTAAAACCTTCCCTTGCATGAGAGAGGAGAAGTACAAGACTGGCTGACATGAATAACTGAATCAGCACAGTAAGTAGTGGAGCATTTGTGCCTTCTTCAGCTTTTATGTATTGTTCTTGCACAAGTCTTGCAACTAACTCCTAGAGTCTTTTGGACATGGCATCTGTCATCATGGGAAGTGAGAAAGAAAGGCTGTAGATCTCTATATTAACTGGAACTGTGTCATTAGTAGCTGATGCCAAAGTAAGAGAGGAGCAGAAGTTGCATGAGCAGACACAGCAGCTCCAAACTTGGTTTTTCTTGAGTCAGAGAAGGTAGGATGTGAACACTCAGCCCTTGCCTCATCCTCTTCCTCACAGGAGGTAAAGCTCATCTAATTATTACAGTGTTCCTTGTGGAGAGGGAGAATGTTACAACTATCCGGTCTGTCAGCTGTAACAGTGACTCAGGGAGTGGAACTGGCCCTGAATCCTGAAATTATTTAGTTCCCATCTTAATACAAATTCTGCTGATTTGGCTGGAGAAGAAAGAAAATGAAGATCATTGACAAAATATAAGGAAAATGAAAGAAACTGCCTTTTACAGCCCCATACTCCTACACCTTACAGTTCCTACAACCACCAATATGGTGTTTATAAGTGTTATCAGCTCAAGTATGCAATTAATCAGAAGAAACCCACAAAGTTAAATATATATCCATTGATGAAGGTCTGAATGGATCCATAAGTGATGTAGGGAGGGAACTGTGCAATCCAGTCTAACCCCGGAGTGACTGGAAACAGGTTGCTCAGTGCCTTTGAGTGCTTTTCCAGCAACATGTTTCCTTCACAGAAAATCTTGTATCATCCCATGTCTTGTATCATCCATGCAGGATCTTCTTAATTTTACCACAGTCTGGGGGTTTAATACTTCCATTTGCAAACCTCCAAAGACCAAAAGGCTACAGAAGTGAAAGAGATCCTTTTCACTCACTTCCTTAGGGTTGAAATATCTTCATCTCCCTGAAACTTGTTTTCAGAGAATATTTGATAGAACTGCAGACCTGGCTCATGTGGGAATCTCTGCTTTCCCAGTCAAAGGAGATCCACCTTCTGGAGCTTTATCTTAACTAGAAATGATCCTCTGGGTTATTCAGAAACCCTTATGTAAATAACACTCCTGACACATATCTGCATAATTAGAGTCTCTCATGAATATAATATCCTGTGGCTTAAGCTAAAGTGTTAATTGATCTGTGTAATATTCTGAAATCCAACTGGACTGGAGTTTATGTCCAATGAGTTTCTCTTTGTTTTTACTCCTTGCATTAGACTCAGATAAATTCATCACCACCCTATCCATCAATGTTTCCTCCTAATAGGATGCTGCTCTGCAAAACCCATAGCAGCAGTCATAAGGAGTACCCAGGCAGCTTTGACTTGTACCCTCTACTGCAGGGCATATGTAATTTGCTCATTTAATAATGATTTTCAAATGTTTCAAATCTAAACAGAACAACAAGTTCCTACTCTTGTATTCAGGTGTGATTTATCCATCTTTCATGATGAGACAGGCAGAATAATTATATAAGCCCTTGGGCTAGTATACATGAGCATTAAAGTGAATTATGACATGAGCAGACTACTAAGGAAAGCCACAGTTAGTTTGCAGAAATGGGGCCAAATTCTGCTCCCGTGGAACTGATTGTAATGTTACAGAAGTCAGCAGAGTTACCTGTCTGCAAAATTTGCTCCATGCAGCCTAATGTAAACTTGAGATTTCAGCACTGTCATTCTTGTACTCTCTGCTGCCAAGCTAACAGCACTGAAACAAGATGATGATTGTTTGGTTTTACACTTCAAGTGCACCTCTAACACTCTGTGAGACAATAGGAACACACCAGGAGATAACTCAAATACACAGATATAAAATACGTGTGGTTTCCAGATGCAAAGCATAGAGGGAGGAATCAAGAGAGTTCTCCAGCTACAATAGTTTGACCAAAGATCAGAGAAGTCAATGGGAGTCTTTCCATTTTTCATTCAATGAGATTTACATCAGATCCCTTTGGGGAGTCATAATAAGGTTTATTTCCATTATAAATATACAGTTGATATGTCAGATTTTACTACCATCATGAGAAAAAGCTTACACACAGAGGCAGAGCCCAGCTGAATTGCACATGAAAGAGAACTGCACTATGTTACTAGTGCCAAGTTCAAAAGGGAATGTCATTTGACAAGAAAAACATTCATTCTTCTTAGATACAATCATTACATTTTATTGTTTCTGTGGTGATAAGCCCATTGCACTCATTAATGAGCAATCTGTCCCTCTTAAAGTTGGAGCCTTACTGACCTTTCTCCATATCTTCCTCTTGATCTTAGCATGTGACTGAACAGGAGGAAAACAAATACATGTTTTACACCAAAACAGTCAAGTGCTAGTGGAGATCAGGTAGATGCAATAGTTGCAACCAACTCATTTCAAAGTCAAATTTGTTTGGTTGTCTCTTGTAAGAGGAGACTGTGGGGAGACCTCATGGCTCTGTCCAACTTCCTCATGGAAGGAAGTGCAGGGACAGCACTGACCTCTTCTCTCTGGCAACCAGTGACAAGACCCAAGGGAATGGTCTGAACTTCTGTCAGAGGAGGTTTAGGTTGGATATTAGAAAAAGGTTCTTCCCTCAGAGGTGTTTGGGCGCTGGAACATCTCCCCAGGGCAGTGGTCACAGCCCCAAGCCTGACAGAGCTCAAGGAGTGTTTGGCCAATGCTCTCAGGCACAGGGTGTGATTCTCAGGGATGTCCTGTGCAGGGCCAGGAGCTGGACTAGATGATCCTCAAGGGTCCCTTCCAATTCTGTATATTCTGTGATTCTGTGATTATAAATTAACTTCTTTTTTTCCCCCTCCCCTCCTGTGAAGACAAAGCATGGAAAGGTAATTGCTTTTTTATGATCATGAACTAAACTGATTTATGGCTTTCATTCTCTGGGTGTTATATTTATATAAACCATATCCTACTTCATGATCAACCACAACTTTTGTGAAGATCTCTGTACTTAAAAAATGAACAAAGCCAATCAACATCTTATTAATGACATGGAAAATTGGTGTGGAAAAGAGGCTTTGATAATATTTACATCAGAATCTTTTCTTTCCCTTTTGAAAACTGAAGTGATTGACACACTTTCATCAAGCACCCAAACCTCGGAATATTCAACCATTTCTGCTCATTATAAACAGAATGTGGTTTTAGTGGGTGGAATCCTCGTTAGTCTCTGAGCAGGCTGATGTGTTTTCCTAACTGAAAAACAAAGTCAAAATCTCAGCAATGTGCAAACACACATTTGTTTCTTTGCCCAAATGGCCTTACGTTTCTTTGCCCAAATGGCCTTACTGAGATTCTCTCCCAACTTAAAAACATTCTAGATCCTGAGAAGTTTCACATGCCCCTAATTTTGAGGGATCCCATTCCTTTTGATTCTAAATCACCAAGCTCTCTTTTTATTTCAGATTCTCCCATTGCTGTATACTCTGCCAGGTTGGAAAGAGGACAAAATAGAATGAAGGCTAGGGAAAAAGTACAGCAAAGAGATGAAGGAGTGTTTTTTATCTGTCTGTCTCCTGAAGTCTTCAGATGGTGACTAGATGCCTCCAGATAAGACAATTTTTAATCAAGGAGTTAGAGAACTCTGTAGTTAAATGACATTGAGTGAGTCATAGAGTAGATCAGATCATCTAAGGAAATCTTCAGTCATTAGAATATACATTATCTGAATACAGATAATCATTTTACAGGAGTCAAAGACCAGATCTTCCTAAGTCAGTATTTCAGTGACAGAAGGAGCTTCAGGGAACATACATGTCATTTTTAAAAGTCCTAAATGTTAGAGCTGACCTAGGGCAATGGGACAGAAGACACTGGCTGAAATTCTGGCTTCACTGAGCCCAAGAGGGAGATGGAATTCAGTGGGCCATGTTACCACCCTGTGTGTCAATGGGAAAATCGCCAGTTTAAAGCAAGAGAAATGATATATTTAACCCCATGAAGCAAAATAGAAAAGATGTTCCAGTCCTTGGTTCCACATCTCCACTCAAACCCTCCCCTGCAAGCCAAAGATGTGGGCCAAATGCTGAGTACCATCAGATTTCTGTGTGTCTCAGCACAAGATAAGTGTGAGGTAAGTCTCAGCAGAAGACATCTGTGAGGCAGAAAATTCTTTCTTTTAACATACCAAATGGGTAACTAAGTGTAGGAAATGAGGCCTGCGGCCATGAGGTGCTAAGGCAGTGAGAAATTGCATAGATTGGACCAAAGTTCATCAGTGGGTTCACAACATTCACAACATGACAGAATGGTTGAGGTTGGAAGGGACCTCCGGCTCAAGCTGGGTCAGCTAAAGCAGATTGGCCAGGACTATGTTCAGATGGTTCATAGACACTCACAGAGGAGATTCAGATTAGATTTAGGAAAATGTTTTCCCTGTTAGGATGTTCAGGCACTGGAATATTGCCCAGGGAGGTGGTGGAGTCACCATCCCTGGAGGTGTTTAAGAGGCATCTGGATCTGACACTCGAGGATTTGGTTTAGAGGTTCCAGCAGTGACAGGTTAATGGTTGGACTTGATGATCTTAGAGGTCTCCTCCAACCTTGATGATTGTATGATTCTAAACATCCAAGAACAAACTCCACTCTTCACCATCAAGATTCAATGATGATTCCATCAGACCTTTCGTCTAGGTGCAAACTCTTCCCCAGCTGTCTCACTATAGCTGTTTCTCATTCACCCATGGACCTTCCAGAAGGAATTCCTTGCCATGCAGGTAGCTCATAAGCTCACAGTTGTTATGGGAGTCAGGGTAGAGCATAATTCTAGCTACAGGAAAGAGGAGGAAGAAGGGGGGATTTTGGGAGGGTTTTATTGTAATTTAAGTAGGCTTCTAAGATATGAGAAGTTGACAACCATGGCAGAGGTTAGAAGGAGTTTTCACACAATTCCAAATCCATATTTCTCTGTCCTAATGCACAATGTGGGAGAAGGGCAGCCAGAGGTAAGTGGCAGAACCAGGAGGAGAAAGAGCTGTTAACCAGCTCTGGTTTGTCTCTCCCTGTTATCAGATTCTAACGTCACAGTAGCAGCTTCCACAGCAAACTCCTTGTAGCCCTTCCAGATTAATTTCCAAGCCTAACTCCCTAGAGATGAGAAATTTCAGATGCAGGAGAGCAGTTAATGAGGCAGAGGAGCCAGTTCTTTCTGGCTGCAACAAACTGGATGGGATCCCTGTGTGTCACAGCTTGGTTTCCTTTGCATGCAATCCCAACAGGTTCCCTGATGAGATGGACTAGGCTAATTTTTCATTTGTTATTAGGTAAATCCTGGCAAACATTAAGACTGTGCTGGGAATGTTTGATGGGCACCTGTTTGTGGTTTTTCCTCTGCTGGATACATATTTCAAACTGCTAAAAAAAATCAATCCCCACTCAACTCTTTCATGCTGGTAGATATCCCAGAGAATGTCACTGAATGAACTGAAGTAATTCAGGACACAACTTGGCATCACAGAACACAATTACTCTACTGAGATTGTTCCAGTTTTACATCTCCTTATGAACTACAACAGAAATTTGTCCACTGGTAAGATCTGAATTATTCTTTTTATATCTTTTTTTTTTTTTTTTTTCTTGCTTGACAACCAGATTTTCCATCATTTAAGATGATATTTCCTGGTTTAATCCATCCTGGGTACAATTGTGTGTTCTTTTCCTTGCAGTTCCCAGGGCAGATGGAATAAAATGGGCATCAATGTAGATTGTCTCTGCCAGGAAACATATAATAATGCTATCATTCTTAAGAAAACTCTGCAGCAGCAGGCTCAGACAGCTACAAAGTAGAGCACATGCATAGATATGTCATCCTGCATTACTCTTAACCAACATTGGCCTCTTTGTCAATTGTGAGGAAACAGGGGGGAAAACCCCTTGGAGGTGAGCCACAGGTTTATTTGTTCCTGAGCTCTGATAGCAATATTGGCTGCAACACAATCCTTTTTTTAGACAGGAGAGGTGAGCATCTGTGTAACTTGCTCAGAAAAAGGCAACAGATTCATTTGACAAATGCATTTTCTTGAAACATGTTGACTTGGGACATCCAAGGACAGGATTGATGTGACCACGTAAATCTGATCTTCATGCCAGATCATGAGTGCTGTTAGCTGTTCCCTACAGCTTCACTTTTGGAGTCAAAAACCATCCAGTAAGGGAGTGATCTCCGGGCAGAAGTGCCCTACCACACTATTGACACAGAGTGAAGCAAACCTTGAGGGTCAGGTGAGCAGAAACATCCTGTTTTGCTTTTCTGCATCAATGTTCCCCATTCTATGGTCATGGACATCTAATGTTTCTATTCTCACAATCAGTGAGATTGGAAGGGACCACAATGGGTCATCTGATCCAACCTCCCTACTCCAGCAGGGTTCATTACTACTCATTATTCAACATAAAGATTTAGTAAGACCATTCCTTTTATCAAGTTCAGCTGAGTGTGGCAGGTTCTTCTGAGAGAGGACACATCTGACTTTACTCCACCTCCTTCTTTATCACTACACCGAGACGATGAAGAACTTCACCTCTTCTTTTATCTCTTGGCCAGAAGAATACAAGATCTATGGAGCTAAAATCCTATCAATTCCCACAATGTCTCTTTCCAATGTGACTTCAAAAGTCCTATTATTCAGTGCTGTAGATTTTGCCTTCATGAAGTATTTGGAAGAGATAATGAAAATATTTGTTTCTAACTGCAAAGAGACATGTCTTTTACTGGTAGATTCTGTTTCTCAGGCCCTGTAAAAGAAACAAAGTCCAATGCTTGAAGATGCCATGTAGGTGGTTGCATTCCCCATCCTTACCTGTGCCAGAGGCTGGGCCATTCCCTAGCAGTCTAAATCCTGGTGCAGGAGCACAGAAATAATACCTGAGGAACTCTGCTTACACTGAGACCTCTGCACAGCCTATCCAAGCACTTTACTAGGGGGATGGTAATATTTTCAATGCCTCCCAGCAAGTACATGTTAAGAAGCTCAGCGAGCCACTCTGACTTCTAAAAAGTACAGACACATCTATGTCAACCCCTAATGAGCAAGTGCCTCTGAAGCCTCCAATAAAACACCTGCAGCCTGTGTGAATTCTATATTGCCTTTAGATCCCATGATCCCTTGTAATAGTGATTTTGCTGCTTAAGTTGATGTACCTGCAGCTTATGGAGTATGAAAATGAGGTCTGGTAATATTATTGCTGTAAGTCCTCAGGATAAAACACATCTCCCTTGAAAAATGGATGTCACCAGTGGTGGATGACACCTAGTTGAGTGATGCACTTCCACACACATTAGCACATACTTTTCTCAAAATAGAACTACTTCATTTTAAAGAAAATCTCTTAAAGGGAAGGGAAAGAAATGTCCCTTCTATTCTGGTGCATTAAGAAGGCTTGAGATTTCCTTACTCTCCTTCTTGTTTCTTGAAGTTCAGCTCTAGCTGAAGTCACAGGCACCATTGAAAGTCTATTTCCAGACTTCCTGTGTCAAGGGACTGTGCAGTGCCCCATTGCATCCCAACAACAAAAGATGACTGGCAGACTAAATGCATTTAATAGCACACATAGCTCAGGGAACATTTGATGGTCTGTTGCTTTTTTACCAGATGTCCCCGGCAAGAGTGCCCAGAGCTACCAGAGAACCCTGTAAAGCAGCTGAGGCCAATTGCCAATATTTAGTCATAATTCAGGTCATCTCATGCTAAGAAAGAGCCCAGGAGAAACTGCATCAACTGCTCCCTCTTCCCCTTGCCCAGGCTCTCCTGGACCTCCCCCAGCATCATGTCACTGGAACAGGCTCTGTGTCACCTCTCTGGGAGATGCTGTGGTGCTCCAGAGCTAGCCCTAGCATTCATTTAAGAGATTAAAATGAATGATCGTGATAAGGAGTTAATAGCTAACTAATTAAGGTTTAGAAAGACCAGCAAAATCATCACAGAGCTAAGAAGATTTCCATAGCTCATGTTTGAAAGTGTTGGTTGACACATGAACAATGTTTAGCTTCTAATCCCCTTCTATCCCTTGCTCTGTGAGAGAAACAAACCTTTGCATCAATCTTCTCTTTTAGGTTTTATGGCTTTCCTCATTAATCTTGTATTTTCCCTCAGGCAAGTCCATCTCTGTTCCCATTCAGCCTCAGGGTTGGGACCCTGGAAAACATCTTCTGCATTTTCAACAAGTATTTGTCTCCCTCATCACAGTTCTTATTCCTCTCTTCCCTTAGGAAACATAACTCATTAAAGATCAACTAGAGCTGAACTCAAATATAGGTTTTATTTATAGAATATCTCCATCCTCTCCCTCCCTATCTTCATTTTACTCAGTGCATTTTATTTTCACCAGGGACTAGCCCCTCAAAAACCACTTTCCAACTCTGGAGCTCCATCAGTGTTAAAGGAATTACCCTGCACTCCCAGGAAGGCTAAAGATCCCAGTTTTATACCTCTTTATCATTTAAAAGCTGCAATTTACAGCTTCTGCAACCTTTCAAGCTTCCCTTAATCAGGAGTACTTATGCTTGTCACAAAAATGTAACCTTAGGATTAGACAAGAAGAAAACTTTCCTTTGTCTTTCCTTCCAGGTGTCCATATGTCTGCAACAGGGAATGTGGCCAGCTCACAGAAACTTCCTCTCCTCCAAGAACTGCATACTGAGGCAAATTCCCAGCTTATTAAAAAATACTTCTGTTATTTTGCCATCTTGTTTGTTCTGCAATTCCTCTGTGGTTCTTTCTTTCTTTCTTTCTTTCTTTCTTTCTTTCTTCTTTCTTTCTTTCTTTCTTTCTTTCTTTCTTTCTTTCTTTCTTTCTTTCTTTCTTTCTTTCTTTCTTTCTTTCTTTCTTTTCTTCTTTCTTTCTTTCTTTCTTTCTTTCTTTCTTTCTTTCTTTCTTTCTTTCTTTCTTTCTTTCTTTCTTTCTTTCTTTCTTTCTTTCTTTCTTTCTTTCTTTCTTTCTTTCTTTCTTTCTTTCTTTCTTTCTTTCTTTCTTTCTTTCTTTCTTTCTTTCTTTCTTTCTTTCTTTCTTTCTTTCTTTCTTTCTTTCTTTCTTTCTTTCTTTCTTTCTTTCTTTCTTTCTTTCTTTCTTTCTTTCTTTCTTTCTTTCTTTCTTTCTTTCTTTCTTTCTTTCTTTCTTTCTTTCTTTCTTTCTTTCTTTCTTTCTTTCTTTCTTTCTTTCTTTCTTTCTTTCTTTCTTTCTTTCTTTCTTTCTTTCTTTCTTTCTTTCTTTCTTTCTTTCTTTCTTTCTTTCTTTCTTTCTTTCTTTCTTTCTTTCGCTTTCTTTCTCTCTTTCTCTTAATGTCGTCCAAACACTCAAAATTTAGGTTAGTTGTTTCAGTTTTCCTGAATGATTCCTTAGACAACTTTACAAGTCAGAGATTATTTTTTTCGTTCAGTTGGTTCTTTGCCTCATCCCTTCCTCAAGAGACATTAAGATTTTGAAGGTAAACCCCAGTTCTGTTGAGGTCTGGGAATCTGGTCCTTCAAAAGAAAGGACAATGTTTCGTTCATGAAGACACTGAATTGACTATGAAAACTTATTACATATTTGTAGTTCTATTACATATTTGTAGTTCTACTTCATCCAGAATTATTTTTTTTTTGAGGGAAAGGATTAACATATAGAGAGCAAAATGCCTTTTGAATGCTATAAAAGAATTCTAGAATTTGGGCATTTTCCCTAATCTCCACTTGTGAAAATACTGAAAAGCCAATGAAAAATAAATAAATTGAAAAGCCAGTGCAGTGTTTGCTCATGAATCATCAGCATGGCGCCCAGACTCCTGCTCCAACACAACAACACACTGTTGCACAGCTATTTGCATCTGACTTAATTGAATGTTGCAATGCAGTTTCCCAATGCCACTTTCTACCTCTTTGTTTTGAAGAATCCTCTTCCTCTCTATTTGAACATCCCACTTAGGCTTCTCAGAGGAGGTTTTCAGTCTTGTCTGCTCCTGGCTTTGTATAATCTTTCTCTGTCCTACCTCTCCTCCCTGCCCCAGGCTAAGCTATCTGTAGAGCTCATCCAGGGACGTGGTTTGAGGAAGGGAGTTGCACCTCCCAATCATAACACATTCTTCTCCTTTGACATCACACAGCAAACCAACAGCTCAATTCACTCATCAACAGCCTTTGGTGCCTCTTTGTTGCACAATGGTTATGGTTTTAAAACAGCCTCTGTGTTGTTCTTGCTCTGCCATAGGAGAACCGCAGAGATTCTTGTCCTCCAGCAGCAAAAAATGCTGTTTGGGTAAACTTTTCAACCCTCCAGACTTGCTGTAATGGTGAAGGGTGGGAAGAGCTTGTTATGCCTTAATGGCTTGAGTGGATTCAGCACAGGGCTGGCACTAGGAGGGTTTCTGGAAGGATGAAAGGAGACGAAGACGTGTGGTGCAGTCAACACTTTGGAGGGAAGGGATGTCCCATCCAGAGGGACCTTGACAGGCTTGAGAGGTGGAACAATGCAAACCTCATGAAGTTCTACACAATGAAGTGCAAGGTCCTACATCTGGGCCGTGGCACTCCCAGGCACCTACAGTGTGGGTGGGGAAGTATTTGAAAGCAGCAGTGAGGAGAAAGACTTGGGGGTGATGGTGGATGAGAAGCTCAGCATGAGCTGCAGTGTGAGCTCAGCCCAGAAACCAATGGAATCCTGGGCTGCATCCACAGGAGTGTGGGCAGCAGGATGAAAGAGGTGTTTCTCCCCCTCTACTCTGCCCTGAGACCCTACCTGGAATACTGCACACAGTTCTGGTGTCCTCAATGTAAGAAGGACATGGAACTGTTGGAGCAAGTCCAGAGGAGGCCACGAAGTTGGTAAGCGCATTGGAGCATCTCCCCTGTGAGGACAGGCTGAGGAAGTTGGGGCTGTTCAGCCTGAAGAAGAGAAGGTTGTGTGGAGACCTCAGAGCAACCTGCCAGGAGCTGAAGAGGCTCCAGGGAAGCTGCAGAGGGACTCTTGGTTAGGAACTGCAGTGACAGGACAAGACGTAATGGGGAGAAATCGAAAGAAGGAAATTTAGGCTAGATCTTAGGAAGAAGTTTTTCCTGTGAGAGTGGTGAGACACTGTCCCAGGTTGCCCAGGGAGGCTGTGGCTGCCCCAACCCTGGCAGTGTTCACAGCCAGGTTGGCTAAAGCCTTGAGCAACCTGCTCTGGTGGGAGGTGTCCCTGCCCAGGGCAGGGGGTTGGGGCTGGATGATCTTTCAGGCCTATTCCTTGTCCTACGATTCTATGATTCTCTGATTCTATGAAAAGCAAAAGAAAAGGGGGTTACAGAGAGCTATGATGTCACTCAGCTCACAGCCTATTTCTGGAATGAAGCTGTGAAACCCATGATACATTTTAACACATCTCTGTTGCCAAGTAAAACTGATAATATAATTGTTAATATGGTCACAGCCAACTGTTTGTCAGATAAGGAGTTCAACTCTTCTATGCCATATAGTATTTGTGGAACGTAGCACCTAGTGGGTTCCATGTTTTCATTGGCTCTGGGATTACTTCCTATCATATTTAAATAAAAGGACTAGATTATTGGGTACCATAAGAACAATGGATTGCTTATGGGCTTGCAGCAGTTATCTTAAGTCAATACAAAAGTTTGGAGTTCCAAAGCCTGTGTCAAGGGCAGTGAAACAAGCACTGCATTCAGTGAACTGGGGATTTGTTTATTTTTTTAATGCACATTTAAGTATCTTCTTTTGAGGGCTCAGATCTACTTAGATGATTCGGTTAAATACAGCTTAATTTTTTTAAAAAAAACCCCACCAACCCAAATTGTGTCTGTCTGTGGAACAAATTCTGATAGAAAATATTGAAGGTTATTATGTGCAATTTGTTCTAGATAAGAGTAATGATCAAACAACTTCCTCATCTTTGCCATAGTGCAATTTCCCCTGATAGAGGTCCATTTTGTATGACATCCTTCACATAAGCTTTGTTCCTAGGGGCTTGACAGGGCCCCACAATATAATTATAGAGTGATTAGGAGTAAGTAATACCAGAAAAGAGGAGATACGCTAGAAGTGCAGATATGGAAGGGAAGGGACAAGTTCAGCTATGAAACAGATAGTGACTGTAGCACAGAGACACGTGAAAACTGCTCAGAGGGGCTCAGGACAGAGGCAAAGACACAGCCAGGCCTGAAGGTGTGCAGGGAATAAGTGGAGCACTGAAGGGTGAAGCCTGGGCTTGAAAAGCAAGTTGAACACCTCTGCCACTTGCAAAATGCAGGCAGGGCAGAGTTTTAAAGGTATTTAGGTGACCACTTAAGATTTTCAGAGAACCAGAATTCTCCCTGAGCCTTAGACTCCTAAGTGCTCCTCAAAAGCTTATAGTGTCCTTTATTATTTCCCATGATCACAGACACTTTTAAGTATAAGGTAATACAAATGATTAATTGTTTAAACAATACTTTCTACTCCTTGAATTCTGAAATTTCTGATTGCAGTGAAATAAAATACAATTTTTTGGCCTGCAAGTTTCTCAGCAACTTCTCTGGGCTTCTACACCTTCTCTGAAGTGAATCCCTGCAGTTCATTTGCAGCTATGGCCAATTTACTCTCTTAAAGAAAGAAAAATAGGTCTCTGGTTGAATGTTTTCTTCAAACACAGAATAACACCTCTTTATTGCTGACTCTTTCCTCTCCCAGCGTGAGAATGAAGTGAAGGATTTTGGCCAAACATATTGGGACTTTGATGGTGTCTGAAGGTCCATGAACAATTCAGATGGGAGTGATTTGTGTTGGTGTGATTCTCATTTCCTCAAAGGCAGCTTTTCTGGGATGATGTGAAGGCAATGCTGTGTTATCACTGGAGTGGGGTGCAGGAGGCTTGGAGGCTCCATGGCCAGACCCACAGAGAGGAGAGGATGGTGATGCTTGGACAGAGCTCCCTCAGCTATGATGTGTTTGCTAGTTGCTTGCTTGGCTTCCAGCACCAGCTTACCATGTTCAAATATCCTTAGTGCACAGGCTCCCTGTGGTAGAAAGTGTGATGGTGTGATCAGTGACCTCCATTGGATGGTGTTGCATGTAGTTAAGGAAAAGATAGATGGAACTGGATCAGCTCCGCAGGGCAGTGGTCACAGCCCAAAGCCTGACAAAACTCATGGAGTGTTTGGGCAATGCTCTCAGGCACAGGGTGTGATTCTCAGGGATGTCCTGTGCAGGGCCAGGAGCTGGACTAGATGATCCTCAAGGGTCCCTTCCAACTCTGATTATCCTGTGATTCTGTGATATGAGGAAAAACAACTTCTACCTCCTTGAGCCCAGTTCTTTCTCCCAGCTTGCCCAGCTTCTCTTCACCTTGTCCAGCAATTCCTGCAGGAAAGCTTGTCCTTCCCCTGCTTAATATATGATATCACACCATTTAACTAAACTAGTAAATAAGCTTGGCCTCTGCTGTGCCCTGATTCCCTGCCTTGAGCCAGAGTTGCAAGTTATTTTTATACTGTACACTGATTTATCTTGTGCTTTCTCAAGTAGCAGTTTCCCAAATAATGGGTCAGGGCTGAATGGCAGCCTGGAAGTGCCTTGCCAGAAGACATTTTTTATATATTGTTCTTCCTTACTAAAGACAGAACAGGAATTCCAGAGGATTCACTATTGCTGCCAACTCAGCATCAGCTCAATCCTAACCTTTCCTGCGTGTTGAGCAGCCGTTTGCTGCAGAGCAGTGAACAGCAGAGTGCAGCCTTGCCTGCTGCAGCTTGGATTTCTCTCTAATTGGTTCCCATGTTACTGAATTTACAAGGTCAAATTCCACCCCCTCCCTTTAGCAGGGACATTTCCATTGGCACAGTGCTGTCTGACAGCCACGTGTCTCCCATTCAGTAAGACCCAGAGGATTGAGCTTATCCACCTGTGTGCTTGGGTTTCCTGTCTCCAGGTCTTCAAGTGTTGAGCCAGTAGGAAATGCTCATAAAAATTTGGGTAGAAGTCAAGCCAGATCCTCCAACCCTGGCAGTGTTCACAGCCAGGTTGGCTAAAGCCTTGAGCAACCTGTTCTGGTGGGAGGTGTCCCTGCCAGGGCAGGGGGTTGGGGCTGGATGATCTCTAAGCTCCATTCCAACCCCTAAAATTCTATAATGATTCTATGATGGTGATTAAGGCAGAACTTATTAGAGGGAGCAAGGGATAGTAATTTGGAAAGATTGATTCCTTTTTTTTGATTGAGGAGGTTTAACTGGGGACAACACTGTGATGGAAAATTTGTGTCTATACCCTGAATATCAACTGTTCCTGCCAGTTGTGGGAATTGTAACACTTGTGGAAAACAGGTGTTTGTTCCCTCCAGTGCTCACAGAAGGACTCTCTTCCCCAGAAAAAAATCAGTTTGCAGAGAAAAGGCTATTTGTACCTAAATAACTGCTATGCATGGTTCACATTCTTAATGTCTATGAAGCTTCAATTCCCCAGTAAAGAGGAGTATCATGTGACCAATTCATTTAAGAAATTATATGGCCCCTCAAC
This sequence comes from Acanthisitta chloris, assembly GCF_000695815.1. NCBI lineage: Eukaryota > Metazoa > Chordata > Aves > Passeriformes > Acanthisittidae > Acanthisitta > Acanthisitta chloris. Next base: position 43,571 of record NW_008673243.1, read on the forward strand.
ACTTGAGGATCTGTGTGGAGCTGGCCCTGCTATGCTTGTTTTCCTCTCATTCCTGACTTCTTTATACAGATGGGGACTGAAAAGTGAAAAGATGAAACACTGTGGAACAGCCAAGCAGAGAATTTATGGCTGATTCACAGATACAGCTCATATTTCCCAAGGAATAAGCACACAAAGCCATCTCTAGGTGACAGAGTAACCAGGCAGGGAAAATCCTACTGGACTACAGATTAGGGAGATAAGGGAAATGTTTTAAGAACTGGTATAAAGGTAGCATGAACTGGTCTCACTGTGTGATTAAATGATTGCCATTAGCAGCAGTGCCACAAACAGAAAACATGTGGGCATTTCTGCCATTCCTCAGCCCTCAGCAGTCTGCTCTCTGCAGTACTTCTGGAGACTCCCACCTCCCTCTGAGGCACTTGCAGAGTTCTCAAAAATCAGC